>NC_134829.1:2020481-2309383 GCF_004210375.1 Tachypleus tridentatus | reverse complement strand
GAACTGTTCTGTTAATTAGTAACGTTACTTACCATAGTGAACTGTAGTGTTAAATAGTACCGTTACTTACCATAGTGAACTGTGCTGTTAATTAGTGACGTTACTTACCATAGTGAACCGTGCTGTTAATTAGTGACGTTACTTGCCATAGTGAACTGTACTGTTAATTAGTGACGTTACTTACCACAGTGAATTGGTGAATTGTAGTGATAATTAGTGACGTTACTTACCATAGTGAACTGTAGTGTTAATTAGTGACGTTACTTACCATAGTGTACTGTAGTGTTAATTAGTGACGTTACTTACCATAGTGTACTGTAGTGTTAATTTATGACGTTACTTGCCATAGTGAACTGTAGTGTTAATTAGTGACGTTATTTACCATAGTTAACTGTGCTGTTAATTAGTGACGTTACTTACCATAGTGAACTGTAGTGTTAAATAGTACCGTTACTTACCATAGTGAACTGTAGTATTAATTAGTGACGTTACTTACCATAGTGAACTGTGCTGTTAATTAGTGACGTTACTTACCATAGTGAACCGTGCTGTTAATTAGTGACGTTACTTACCATAGTGAACTGTACTGTTAATTAGTGACGTTACTTACCACAGTGAATTGGTGAATTGTAGTGATAATTAGTGACGTTACTTACCATAGTGAACTGTAGTGTTAATTAGTGACGTTACTTACCATAGTGAACTGTAGTGTTAATTAGTGACGTTACTTACCATAGTGAACTGTTCTGTTAATTAGTGACGTTACTTACCATAGTGAACTGTAGTGTTAATTAGTGACGTTACTTACCATAGTGAACTGTAGTGTTAATTAGTGACGTTACTTACCATAGTGAACTGTAGTGTTAATTAGTGACGTTACTTACCATAGTGAACTGTAGTGTTAATTAGTGACGTTACTTACCATAGTGAACTGTAGTGTTAATTAGTGACGTTACTTACCAAAGTGAACTGTAGTGTTAATTAGTGACGTTACTTACCATAGTGAACTGTAGTGATAATTAGTGACGTTACTTACCATAGTGAACTGTAGTGTTAATTAGTGACGTTACTTACCATAGTGAACTGTAGTGTTAATTAGTGACGTTACTTACCACAGTGAATTGTAGTGATAATTAGTGACGTTACTTACCATAGTGAACTGTAGTGTTAATTAGTGACGTTACTTACCATAGTGAACTGTAGTGTTAATTAGTGACGTTACTTACCATAGTGAACTGTAGTGTTAATTAGTGACGTTACTTACCATAGTGAACTGTAGTGTTAATTAGTGACGTTACTTACCATAGTGAACTGTACTGTTAATTAGTGACGTTACTTACCATAGTGAACTGTACTGTTAATTAGTGACGTTACTTACCATAGTGAACTGTAGTGTTAATTGGTGACGTTACTTACCATAGTGAACTGTAGTGTTAATTAGTGACGTTACTTACCATAGTGTACTGTAGTGTTAATTAGTGACGTTACTTACCATAGTGTACTGTAGTGTTAATTAGTGACGTTACTTACCATAGTTAACTGTGCTGTTAATTAGTGACGTTACTTACCATAGTGAACTGTGCTGTTTATTAGTGACTTTACTTACCATAGTGAACTGTAGTGTTAATTGGTAACGTTACTTACCATAGTGAACTGTAGTGATAATTAGTGACGTTACTTACCAAAGTGAACTGTAGTGTTAATTGGTAACGTTACTTACCAAAGTGAACTGCAGTGTTAATTGGTAACGTTACTTACCATAGTGAACTGTAGTGTTAATTAGTGACGTTACTTACCAAAGTGAACTGTAGTGTTAATTGGTAACGTTACTTACCATAGTGAACTGTAGTGTTAATTAGTGACGTCACTTACCATAGTGAACTGTACTGTTAATTAGTGACGTTACTTACCATAGTGAACTGTAGTGTTAATTGGTAACGTTACTTCCCATAGTGAACTGTAGTGTTAATTAGTGACGTCACTTACAAAACTGAACTGTAGTGTTAATTAGTGACGTTACTTACCATAGTGAACTGTAGTGTTAATTAGTAACGTTAATTACCAAAGTGAACTGTTGTGTTAATTAGTGACGTTACTTACCATAGTGAACTGTTCTGTTAATTAGTGACGTTACTTACTATAGTGAACTGTAGTGTTAATTAGTGCGTTACTTACCATAGTGAACCGTAGTATTAATTAGTGACGTTACTTACCATAGTGAACTGTGCTATTAATTAGTGTCGTTACTTACCATAGTGAACTGTACTGTTAATTAGTGACGTCACTTACCATAGTGTACTGTAGTGTTAATTGGTAACGTTACTTACCATAGTGAACTGCAGTGATAATTAGTGACGTTACTTACCAAAGTGAACTGTAGTGTTAATTAGGGACGTTACGTACCATAGTGAACTGCAGTGTTAATTAGTGACATTACTTACTATAGTGAACTGTAGTGTTAATTAGTGACGTTACTTACCAAAGTGAACTGTAGTGTTAATTGGTAACGTTACTTACCATAGTGAACTGTAGTGTTAATTAGTGACGTCACTTACCATAGTGAACTGTAGTGTTAATTAGTGACGTTACTTACCATAGTGTACTGTACTGTTAATTAGTGACGTTACTTACCATAGTGAACTGTAGTGTTAAATAGTGACGTTACTTAACATAGTGAACTGTGGTGTTAATTTATGACGTTACTTACCATAGTGAACTGTAGTGTTAATTAGTAACGTTATTTATCATAGTGAACTGTAGTGTTAATTAGGGACGTTACGTACCATAGTGAACTGTAGTGTTAATTACTAAATGGAATTATTGTGTTAAGTATTATGTTTTAATTTTGTGTTTGCTTCAAAGACACGGAAAATTTAAATGTTCACTTCTGATTCAGATATTTGTGATCTGATGTCTTGATTTTCATCGCATACTATACGGCATATTACATATTTATATTTACAAACATTTTTCACTATGTACTGAGTTAAGACCACTGACTAATGTCACCAGGCTACATGTGTCAGGATCACTCATTAATGTAACTCTTCACTTTATTCTCTGTCTAGTAAACTCTTGAGTGTGTTATTGTCATTAATTAATGTGACACTTCACTTTATTCTCTGTCTAGTAAACTCTTGAGTGTGTTATTGTCATTAATTAATGTAACACTTCACTTTACTCTGTGTCTACTAAACACTTAAGTGTGTTATGTTCATTAATTATTGGGACACTTCACTTTACTCTCTATCTAGTAAATTCTTGAGTGCGTTATAATCACTAATTAATGTAACACTTCACTTTATTTTCTGTCAAGTAAACTCTTGAGTGTGTTATGATCATTTATTAATGTAACACTTCACTTTATTCTCTGTCTTGTAAACTCTTGAAGGTGTTATGGTCATTAATAATTGTAACACTTCACATTATTTTCTATCAAGAAAAGTTTTGAGTGTGTTATGTTCAATCATTGATGTAACACTTCACTTTACTCTCTGTCTAGTGAACTATTGAGTGTGTTATGGTCATTAATTATTGTGAAACTTCACTTTATTCTCTATCTAGTAAACTCTTGAGTGTGTCATCAGCACTCATTAATGTAACACTTCATTTTATTCTCTGTCTAGTAAACTCTTGAAGTGTATTATGATCACTCATTAATGTAACACTTCACTTTATTCTCTGTTTAGTAAACTCTTGAGTGTGTTATGCTCACTCATTAATGTAACACTTCATTTTATTCTCTGTCCAGTAAACTCTTGACTGTGTTATGATCAATCATTAATGTAGCACTTAATTTTATTCTCTGTTTAGTAAACTCTTTAGTGTCTTATGATCACTCATTATTGTTAGTTTACTTTATTCTGTGTCTAGTAAACTCTTTAGTGTCTTATGATCATTCATTAATGTTATAGTTTACTTTATTCTCTGTCTAGTAAACTCTTGAGTGTGTTATAATCACTTATTAATGTAACACTTCACTTTATTTTCTATCAAGTAAAGTCTTGAGTGTGTTATGATCATTCATTAATGTAACACTTCACTTTATTATCTGTCTATTAAATTCTTGAGTGTGTTATAATGACTCATTAATCTAACACTTCATTTTATTCTCTGTCTAGTAAACTCTTGAGTGTGTTATGCTCACTCATTAATGTAACACTTCATTTTATTCTCTGTCTAGTAAACTCTTGAGTGTCTTGTGATCATTCATTATTGTTACAGTTTACTTTATTCTGTGTCTAGTAAACTCTTGAGTGTGTTGTGATCACTCATTAATGGAACACTTCACTTTATTCTCGGTCTACTAAGCTTTTGAATGTGTTATGATCATTTATTAATGTAAAATTTCACTTTATTTTCTATCAAGTAAAGTTTTTAGTGTGTTATAACGACTCATTAATGTAACACTTCATAATTTTCTCTGTTTAGCAAACTCTTAAGTGTGTTATGATCATTCATTGATGTAACACTTCACTTCATTTTCTATCAAGTAAAGTCCTGAGTGTGTTATGATCATTCATTAATGTAACACTTCACTTTACTCTGTGTCTAGTAAACTCTTCAGTGTGTTACGGTCATTAATTATTGTGGCACTTCACTTTATTCTCTATCTGGTAAACTCTTGAGTGTGTTATGCTCACTCATTAATGTTACAGTTTACTTTATTCTGTGTCTACTAAACTCTTGAGTGTGTTATGAACGCTCATTTATGTAACACTTCATTTTATTCTCTGTCTAGTAAACTCTTTAGTGTCTTATGATCATACATTATTGTTACAGTTCACTTTATTTTGTGTCTAGTAAACTCTTGAGTGTGTTAAGATCATTCATTAATGTAACAGTTCACTTTATTCTCAGTCTAGTAAACTCTTGAGTGTGTCCTCATCACTCATTAATGTAACACTTCACTTTATTCTCTGTCTAGTAAACTCTTGAGTGTGTTATGATCATTCATTAATGTTACAGTTTACTTTATTCTGTGTCTACTAAACTCTTGAGTGTGTTATAATCGCTCATTAATGTAACACTTCATTTTATTCTCTGTCTAGTAAACTCTTTAGTGTCTTATGATCATTCATTATTGTTACAGTTTACTTTATTCTGTGTCCAGTAAACTCTTGAGTGTGTTATGATCACTCATTAATGTAACACTTCACTTTATTCTCTGTCTAGTAAATTCTTGAGTGTGTTATAATGACTCATTAATCTAACACTTCATTTTATTCTCCGTTTTGTAAACTCTTGAAGTGTATTATGATCACTCATTAACGCAACACTTCACTTTATTCTCTGTCTAGTAAACTCTTGAGTGTGTTCTGATCATTCATTAATATGACACTTCACTTTATTCTCTGTCTAGTAAACTCTTGAGTGTGTTATGATTACTCATTAATGTAAAACTTCACTTTATTCTCTGTCTAGTAAACTCTTGAGTGTGTTATGATCATTCATTAATGTAACACTTTACTTTATTCTCTGTCCAGTAAACTCTTGAAGTGTATTATGAACACTCATTAATGTAACAGTTCACTTTATTCTCTGTCTAGCAAATTATTGAGTGTGTTATGATGACTCATTAATGTAACACTTCATTTTATTCTCTGTCTAGTAACCTCTTAAATGTGTGATATGATCATTCATTAATGTAACACTTCAATTTATTCTCTGTCTAGTAAACTCTTGAGTGTGTTATGCTCACTCATTAATGTAACACTTCATTTTATTCTCTGTCTAGTAAACTCTTGAGTGTGTTATGATCATTCATTAATCTAACACTTCACTTTACACTGTGACTAGTAAACTCTTGAGTGTGTTATGATCGCTCATTAATGTAACACTTCATTTTATTCTCTGTCTAGTAAACTCTTGAGTGTGTTATGAACACGTTAATGTCGTTAATAGTAAACTTGAGTGTGTTATACTTCACTTCACTTTACACTGTGACTAGTAAACTCTTGAGTGTGTTATGATCATTCATTAATGTAACACTTCACTTTATTTTCTATCAAGTAAAGTTTTGAGTGTGTTATAATCATTGATTAATGTAACACTTCACTTTATTCTCTGTCTAGTAAACTCTTGAGTGTGTTATGATCATTCATTAATGTTACACTTCACTTTATTCTTCACACTACAGTGAATAGTTGAGTCTTAGTTGCAGAGAACAGAACAACAATAAAGAAACTGTCGAAGGAAAAACATTTGACACTGTGTGAGCATGACCATTACAGAATGTGTTGCATGTTAAAATACAGATAGTGTTGTACGTTGAACTACCGACAATGTTGCCTGTTATAGTACAGACAGAGTATTATTGTACGTTCAACTACAGATAGCGTGCTGTACAATACACTCGAAACAGAGTGTCGTACGTTAAACTACAGACAGTGTTGTAAGTTATAGTACAAGCAGAGTACTGTACTATAAACTAAGAGTATTGGACGTTAAATTACAGACAATGTTTTACGTCTAGCTGCAGAGTGTTGTACGTTCAAGAGTAAACTCTGTTGTACGTTAAACTATAGACAGTGTTGTAAGTTGTGGTACAGATAGAGTGTTGTACGTTAAACTATAAGACAAAAGACCAAATAGTAACCAATAAAAGTCGGATGAAATTACGTTTCTTATATATATTAAAAATAAATTTAAACGAATGATGAACATAGTTAATTGACTATATATACTTCTGTTCTTCAGTATAAAGAGTAGAACACATTGATTTTTCATTTGTCTGATCTCGCTGCTTCCGCCATTTTTAGTCATCTTGTGAAATGGTTAAGCCAACACTCAATGGAGTACCACATTGTTACATTGCTGATGGACTATTACCTTCTTCTATGGACAACAAAAAACTATTTTATTATAGAGAAGATAGAATGTTATTTACTGTAGAGAATATAGAGCTCTACTTTATTACACTACCAATAAAATATTGTGTATTATATACCACATAGAGCACTAATTTTTATTACAGCTCACATCATGTTCTTTACTATATAGCTTATAGAATACAACTTCATTACACAACCGATAGAATATTCTTTCCTCTATGAGGGGACTTCACAGGGAAGGTTCTGTTCTTGCAGTTTATCTCCTCTGGGATCTAAACATCTACCCTCATGTTTGCCGTGCGTTGCGAACAGTGAAGGGGAGGAGAGAATCCTGGTAGTTGATTGGTCCAACCTTAACACACCACTTTGGCCTTAAATTCCTTGGGGTGGCCCCCTAGAGTCAATCGCCTGGTCCAGTTGGGCTAGAGTCAACCAAGTATCAGTGTTGAGTGTTCTCAACAGGTGTTGTGGACATTGTATCTGATGCTGGTGTTTGGGTATAGTGCTAAGAAAACCATGGCATTGCTGTAGTGTCCTTGTTTGACATTGTAGTGCGTCCCCTCATAGGGCTCCATGGTGGGTGGGGTCAGTGGGCACCGAAACTTACCGTTTTATTATGATTCATTTAAACAAAAACTTAAATACAATAGTGAAGAAACAGTCCATAGGTAAACTATCACGTCGTCAAGATTCTTAGCAGCAAACTACAACATCTGTACCACCTGCACCTCGTTTTCTTATACTACATTGTCTTTCAGACAAACCTTTAGGGTAAATGTCTCCCTTTTTCATTCAGAAGGGACTAGAGGGACTTGCTGGCTCTCTAAAGTCAGTAAATAAACTTCGATCTGGTGACATATTGGTGGAAACATCTACATCTCAACAAAGTGAACTCCTCTTGCATTCAAAGGTGATTGGAGATATACCTATGAGGTTACACCTCATACTACTTTGAATTCATCACGATGATTTATTGTTGAAAGATATTTGAAGAACCAGAGATTCTCACTGGTTTCTCCATCCAAGGAGTTTCTGCAGTGAGGCGTATCTCTACTCGCAAAGATGGAGTTACACTGTCAACCAATATCCTTGTTTTGATATTTACATCACCACATCCACCTGCCACCTTCAAGGCAGGTTATCTTAATTGCATGGTACAGCCAATCATTCCAAACCCTCTCCGATGTTTCCAGTGTCAGAGGTTTGGTCACTTGAAGACGTCATGTCGTTCCCTGCTATTGATCTCTCAGTTTGCTCCCCTTCATTATTCTCCCATTTTCCAAGGAGGGTTGACAGTAATCCACAAGGCAGTGATCATTTTCCTATAATTTTGAGAGAGGCTGGCCGTGGTCACTACCACCCAACCCGCCTGCCTCGGTTGAAGTTGGGTCAAGCAAACTGGCCCTCTTTCACTGCTCTCACAGAACTTGATCCTGCCATCGTCTCTAAGCCATCAATAGATGGCTATGTGGCAGCAGTAACTGACTGTATTAGAAAAACCAGCTGCTCAGTGTATTCCAAAAACCTCGACACGTTTTCCACTATATCCTCGTCCGTGGTGGAATCCTGCCTGCTACATGGCACGAAAGACTCAAAAACGGGCCTGGGATACTTTCCGTAGATATCTTACACTCTCGAACTGCATAACTTTCCAGCGAGCCCGTGTGCATGCTCGGTGAGTAAGACGTCAAAGCTAGAAGGAATCTTGGATTAAGTTCACAACTGGCATATCTTCTACCACCAGTTCCAAAGTCATATGGGACAAGCTTCGAAAGGTCAGTGGGCAGTGTAACTCTGTCCCCCTCTCAATCTTGCTCTCTGATGTCCAGGAAGTAGGTGATACCCAGAGCATCGCTGATACTCTAGGTGGAAGCTTTTGCCGGGTATCCAGCACTTCTGCTTCTTCCTCCACCTTCTTAGCCATCAATACTCAGGCAGAGCGATCACCTCTTTCCTTTTGAGCTGATTGTCTCTGTGACTATAATCATCCCTTTTGTCTGGTGGAACTCACATTGGCCCTTCATAGGTCTAGCAGTACATCAGTTGGACCTGATGATATACACTATGAAATGCTGTGCCATCTATCTCCTGCTTCTCTTGCTATTCTTCTGATTGTTTTTAACTGGATCTGGAAGGAGAATGTTCTTCCTAATGCCTGGCGCCAGGCAGTTATCTTACCTTTCTCTAAGCCTGGGAAAGATCCCAAGATTCCTTCAAACTACCGTCCAATTGCTTTCACGAGCTGTCTCTGTAAGACCTTAGAGAGGATGGTTAATGCTCGTCTTGTTTGGTTCCTCGAATCAAACAACCTCCTCTCGCCCAACCAGTGTGGGTTTCGACGACAGCACTCCACCACGGACCACCTGATTCGACTTGAAACGTCAAGCAAAGAAGCCTTTCTCAAACGACAACATCTTGTATAAATATTCTATAGCATTAAGAAGGCTTATGATACAACATAGGGTTTGTAGTGCACTACTTTGTTATACAGCCGATAGAATATTCTGCACTATAGAGTTTATTGAGCACTACTTCGTCATACAGCTAATGGAATATTTTTACTATATAGTCTACAGATCATTACTTTGTTATACAGCCGATAGCATATTCACTACTATAGTCTACAGATTATTACTTTGTCATACAGCCGATAGAATATTCTCTACTATAGTCTACAGATCATTACTTTGTCATACAGCCGATAGAATATTCTCTACTATAGTCTACAGATCATTACTTTGTTATACAGCCGATAGAATATTCTCTACTATAGTCTACAGATCATTACTTTGTCATACAGCCGATAGAATATTCTCTACTATAGTCTACAGATCATTACTTTGTTATACAGCCGATAGAATATTCTCTACTATAGTCTACAGATCATTACTTTGTCATACAGCCGATAGAATATTCTCCACTGTGTGGTCTATGCAGTCGATGTAATATTCTTCACTATATAGTCTATAGAACAGTAATTTGTTACACAGTCGAAGCAATATTGTTTGCTATTTAGTCTATAGAGCACTACCTTGTTCTATAGCCGATAGAATATTGTTCACTAAATAGTGTATAGAGCAACAATGCTTACAGAGCCAATAGAATATTATTTAGTATAGTCTACAGACCATTACTTTGTTATACAGCCGATAGAACATTCTTTGCTATATAGTCTATGGAACAGTACTCTGTTATACAGCCAATGGAATATTCTTTAATATATAGTATACAGAGCACTACTTTACTATTCAGCCGATTGAATATTCTCTATTATATAGTCTATAGAGCAATAATTTGTTATACAGCGGATAGAATATTTTTTACTATATGATCGAAATAGCGAAATTTGTTATGCGAACGATAGAATATACTTAACTCTATATTCTACAAAGCACTACTTTGTTATACAGATGATAGAATACTACGTTTCTTTTATATCACATAACTTTGGTAGAACATGGTGACATGTTGGTTTTACTCGGTTGTTGGATCCTCTAAAATAAACAAATTTAAACTACATATAATAACTCAAAGTTAGCCCTTATCATTCATATTGGTATGAAGGTTTATCTTAACTGTCGACCCTTATCATTCATATTGGTATGAAGGTTTGTCTTAACTGTCGACCCTTATCATTCATATTGGTATGAAGGTTTATTTTAACTGTCGACCCTTATCATTCATATTGGTATGAAGGTTTATCTTAACTGTCGACCATTATCATTCATATTGGTATGAAGGTTTATCGTAAACTGTCGACCCTTATCATTCATACTGTTATGAAGGTTTATCTTAACTGTCGACCCTTATCATTCATATTGGTATGAAGGTTTATCTTAACTGTAGACCCTTATCATTCATATTGGTATGAAGGGTTATCGTAACTGTCGACTCTTATCATTCATATTGGTATGAAGGTTTATCTTAACTGTCGACCATTATCATTCATATTGGTATGAAGGTTTATCTTAACTGTCGACCATTATCATTCATATTGGTATGAAGGTTTATCTTAGCTGTCGACCCTTATCATTCATATTGGTATGAAGGTTTATCGTAAACTGTCGACCCTTATCATTCATATTGGTATGAAGGTTTATTTTAACTGTCGACCCTTATCATTCCTATTGGTATGAAGGTTTATCTTAACTGTCGACCCTTATCATTCATATTGGTATGAAGGTTTATCATAAACTATTTTATTTTTACTGCGTCACCAACATTCGAAGGAAACACATTCCAAAGGCTAACCCTGTCAAAATTCTTATTTCTGTCCCTTAATTCGGATATTATTAGTGTTATATATGAACAAAACAGTAGCCAAAGAGTTGGCGGTAGGTGGTAATGATTACTTGTCTTCCCTCTAGTCTTACACTGCATAATTAGGAACGGCTAGCGCAGATAGTCCTCGAGTAGTTTTGCGCGAAATTCAAAATAAATGATTCTTTGTTATAAAGAAGATATAATAATATTTTGTTATATATATATATATATATAGACGATAGGATGATTATTTGTTATAAAAATATATAATACTGTTATATAT
The DNA here is from genome assembly GCF_004210375.1 of Tachypleus tridentatus. Lineage (NCBI taxonomy): Eukaryota > Metazoa > Arthropoda > Merostomata > Xiphosura > Limulidae > Tachypleus > Tachypleus tridentatus. Next base: position 2,298,004 of record NC_134829.1, on the reverse strand, counting down.
AGACGATAGAATGATTCTTTGTTATAAAAATATATAATACTGTTATATATAGACGATGGAATGATTCTTTGTTATAAAAATATATAATACTGTTATATATAGACGATAGAATGATTGTTTTAAAGAAGATATAATAATCCTTTATTATATATAGATGATAGAATGATTGTTATAAAGAAGGTATAAAGTACTTTGTTATATATGTAGACGGTTGAATGAGTCTTTGTTACATATGAGGTATAAAGTACTTTGTTATATACAGACGGTAGAATGATTCTGTTTTATAAAGAAAATATAATAATATTTTATTATGTAGAGACAATAGAATTGTTCTTTGTTATAAAGGAAATATAATACTTGGTTATATATAGACGATATAATGATTCTTTGTTTCAAAGAAGATATAATGATATTTTATTAGATATAGACGAATGATTATTTGCTCTAAAGAAAGTATAATAATACTTTGTTATCAATAGACAATAGAATGATTCTTTGTGATAAAGAAGGTATAATTATATTTTATTATATATTGACGGTAGAATGATTCTTTGTCATAAAGGAGATATAATAATACTTTGTTATGTATAGACGATAGAATGATTCTTTGTTATAAAGAAGGCATATATAGACGGTAGAATGACTCTTTGTTATATATAGACGGTAGAATGACTCTTTGTTATGAAGAAGATATAATATTACTTTGTTATATAGACGATATAATAATACTTTGTTATGTATAGACGATAGAATGAATCTTTGTTATAAAGAAGGTATAATAATACTTTGTTATATATATAGATATATATATGGACAATAGAATGATTCTTTGTTATAAAGAAGGTATAATAATACTTTGTTATATATATAGATATATATATGGACAATAGAATGATTCTTTGTTATAAAGAAGGTATAATAATACTTTTATATATATATATATATGGACAATAGAATGATTCTTTGTTATAAAGAAGGTATAATAATACTTTGTTATATATATATATATATGGACAATAGAATGATTCTTTGTTATAAAGAAGGTATAATAATACTTTGTTATATATATATATATATGGACAATAGAATGATTCTTTGTTATAAAGAAGGTATAATAATACTTTGTTATATATATATATATGGACAATAGAATGATTCTTTGTTATAAAGAAGGTATAATAATACTTTGTTATATATATATATATGGACAATAGAATGATTCTTTGTTATAAAGAAGGTATAATAATACTTTGTATAATAATATATATATATATATGGACAATAGAATGATTCTTTGTTATAAAGAAGGTATAATAATACTTTGTTATATATATATATATATATATGGACAATAGAATGATTCTTTGTTATAAAGAAGGTATAATAATACTTTGTTATATATATATATATGGACAATAGAATGATTCTTTGTTATAAAGAAGGTATAATAATACTTTGTTATATATATAGATATGGACAATAGAATGATTCTTTGTTATAAAGAAGGTATAATAATACTTTTATATATATATATATATGGACAATAGAATGATTCTTTGTTATAAAGAAGGTATAATAATACTTTGTTATATATATATATATGGACAATAGAATGATTCTTTGTTATAAAGAAGGTATAATAATACTTTCAGTGATGTCGAGAAAACCCACTTCTAGAGAAATATACATGCAAAAAAACGGCTCATTTGGGTTGAGAAAATATTTTACATAGAAGAGCGAACAACGTTTCGACCTTCTTCGGTCATCGTAAAATATTTTACATAGAAGAGCGAACAACGTTTCGACCTTCTTCGGTCATCGTAAAATATTTTCTCAACCCAAATGAGCCGTTTTTTTGCATATATAATAATAATTTTATATATATATATATATAGACAATAGAATGATTCTTTGTTATAAAGAAGGTATAATGTACTTTGTTATATACAGACGGTAGAATGATTCTTTGTTATGAAAAAGATGAATAATACTTTGTTATATATAGACGATAGAATGATTCTTTGTTTTAAAGAATATATAATAATACTTTATTACATGTAAACGAATTACTTTTTGCTATAAAGAAAGCATAATAATACTGTTATAAACAGACAATAAAATGATTCTTTGTCACAAAGAAGATATAATAGTTTGTTATATATTGACGATAGAATGATTCTTTGTCATAAAGGAGATATAATAATGTTTTATTATATATTGACGATAGAATGATTCTTTGTTATAAAGGAGATATAATAATACTTTGTTATATATAGACGATAGAATGAGTTTTTATTATACAGATAATATAATAATTTGTTATATATAGACGGTAGAATGATTCTTTGTTATAAAGAAGATATAATATTACTTTGTTATATAGCCGATATAATAATACTTTTGTTATATATAGACGATAGAATGAATCTTTGTTATAAGGAAGGTATAATAATTCTTTGTTATATATAGACGATAGAATGATTCTTTGTTATAAAGATGTTATTTTACTTTAAATGTTTTGTCAGACGCGTAAGAATGGTGAGTAACTTCATAAAACATTAACACTCATGAATAATTATAAACCATTTTGCGATAATGCAATAAATATGGAAGACCTGAAGCTACTATTTCTAGAAGAATAAATGAAAATAATCACTTACCAATCTTTACGACAGAAGGTAAAGCGGTGACATATAACACAAGTAAACTGAAAATAACCTGAACGAGTCTTAAGTGGTGAGGTGGAACCATTTCTTTTCGGTGTGGTAGATTGTTTAGCGTTAGAAGCATTAGATCTAGAATGCAAGTATCTCGTCTGTATTCGAGTTGACCGAGCCGCCTTACGGTATCCACAGCAACCTCGCCGATCGAACAATACTCGCTCTTGAACCTGCAGTAATTACCGCTTGTTGCAACGTCTGCCCTGATATTCCCCAGTTTCTGGACACACAACACTCTTGAGAGGTATTAGCGATCCTAACGAAGTCCGCGACTCTTAGCGTTTACCCAGAAAAGTTCGAGCTCGTTCAGAAGATATAAAACAACAAAACTCAAAAACCAGGAGATGCGCAAGAAGGGTAGACTTTCCAAACCTCACGCTTGGTTTCAGCGACCAAACGAGTATCTACGTGAATAAACAGATGAATATTGGCAATGAGCCAAGTTTTCGAAATTGCAAGATGCAACATCTGTGTAATCATAACAGGATTATCAGAGTCACGAAGAAACATTTCGCTATTAAAATGTATCGTTTCACAATATTTTTCAAAAGCGTGAAAGAGAAAACAGAATTTGAAATGATTCTTAGGAAAACCTGATCGCGTTATTCAGAGCTTTCTTTTGAAAATAATCCATTAGAAATTAATCCGACATAATTATAAACAAGATAATATAACACAAAATTAAAACTGTCTTTCATGTTACCGAGGCACAAAATAACGTGAACAGATAACTTTATGTTGATCCAATAACAGAAAAATACGGTTTCTACGGTACTTAAATAAATTAAACACATGAAAAAACTTTACAGACTCAAACTCATCAAACTTTCATTCCGTAGATTGGAACTTTTGTTAAGTAGTTCTAAATTTAAACCGTGTTTTGGGTTGATTTATATTTGCACTTTTACTTATATTAATATATTTAATACAAACAACAATCAAACGACTATTACGCTCTCTCTCTGTATACATGTTTCCCTCCCGACCGCAGGGCCATTTATACCCAAGCATTTAATACTAAGTTCAACTATCAAAACTAAGTTAGGAACTATAAATATGCAAACACCACACAAACAATATTTATAAAATACAATGTGATAACTGCCACGACTTCTATATTGGAGAAACAAGTAGAAAAATGGAAACCAGATTCAAAAAGCACAAAAAGTCACCTTCACACGTTTTCGAACACTGCAAATCAAATAAACACAACATAACCATAGAAAACACTCAAATACTAAATAAAGAAACAAACATAAACAAACGTAAAATTAAAGAAGCCTTACTTATACAACAACACAAGCCCAAAATTAACCAATACAAAAGAAAACCTTTATACCTATATTAATAAATATAATCAAACATCTGAGCATGCCCTCTACATTCCTACACTCAGTTACACAACCCCCTTCAAACATGTGGTCAGCTAACGGTCAGTTACATCTTTCTTTCTTTATGAACCTGACGATGACCGAAGAAGGTCGAAACGTTGTTCTCTCTTCTATGTAGAACTTTCTCTACCCATACCAACCGTATTTACATATTTATTGTTCTCTACAAGCGGGTTTTCTCGTCAACACGGATTAAGTTATGAACTGCATGGATCACCGTCTTAGATGTCACGCGAGCCGCCACAACATTTGCACAAGGACTAAGAAAACGTTTACCAAGTAGAAAGCTGGTAATATAAATAAACATAAGCGACTAGAAATGATACTGAAACTCAATAAAATTGAGGACTCAGTAAAACGTTGAAAAAGTTGTTTAAGAATTGAAAAATAACATAAAATAACTTACAAAGTAAAAATGCTCACTAAATTAGGAGCTTTCATGCTGTAATTAAACATCAAGGAAGATTTCATGACATGGAGCACACGTTACAACGATGTCATTAACAAGAACGGGTAAACATGAAGAGGGCCCGGCATGGCCAGATGGTTAAGGCACTCGACTCGTAATCCGAGAGTCGCAGGTTAGAGTCCCCGTCACACTAAACATGCTTGCTCTTTCAGCCGTGGGGACGTTATAATATGAAGGTCAATCCCACTATTCGTTGGTAAAAGAGTAGCCCAAGAGTTGGCGGTGGGTGGTGATGACTAGCTGCCTTCCTTCTAGTCTTACACTGCTAAATTAGGGATAGCTAGCGCAGATAACCCTCGTGTAGTTTTGCGCGAAATTCAAAACAAACAACAAAACATGTATGGAGGATATGGCACAAAAGCATAAGTTACCTTCAACAAATTCTGTCCATTAAACTCTTTGAACATAGATAACAAATTCAGTGATATCATTTTGAATTTGACGAATTTTGTTTCGAAATGTTGGTCTATTTTCGACAGGTGTTACGCTTACTTTTATCAAGATCTCGTGTTTTGTAAGAACTTTTCATAAAATTCTAAATAAAATCTGCACCCAATGAAGTAGAATTACTCAAGCAGATGAATACGAAATGTGAATAATTTAGAAGTGAAGAACAGTGTAACAATAAAAACATGTTCGATGTAGTCGGTAAAATAGAAATCAAATAACGCATCTTTCTGTGTTTCGTTGTTTTATGATAACATATTGTATGAAGATTTGTATAGCGATGAATTATGTATAGTTGTCATTTTATTTAGTTATATGTTAGTTTATAAATACATATCGAATCTTACAAACTATATGACGAGACAGTGACACGTGTGTATTCTGTTATAACAAAGCCATTTAGGATCTATCAGCTATATCCACCAGGGGGAATCAAACCTTGATTTCAGTGTTGTAACTCCAAATACTTACCGTTATCCCACTGGAAGCGTCAGAAAGTTTATTCAGTAAATGCAGGGCACCGTATGTGATAAGAGCTCAATAAGAGTAAAACAAATTATGTCTAGCTCCATAGACAATACTCTAGTCTACTGTTATGTCTAGTTCTGTAGACAATACTCTAGTCTACTGTTATGTTTAGTTCTGTAGACAATACTCTAGTCTACTGTTATGTTTATTTCTGTACACAACACTCTAGTCCACTGTTTTGTCTAGTTCTGTAGACAATACTCTTGTCTACTGTTATGTTTAGTTCTGTAGACAATACTCTAGTCTACTGTTATGTTTAGTTCTGTAGACAATACTCTAGTCTACTGTTATGTTTAGTTCTGTAGACAATACTCTAGCCTACTGTTATGTTTAGTTCTGTAGACGATACTCTAGCCTACTGTTATGTTTAGTTCTGTAGACGATACTCTAGTCTACTGTTACGTTTAGTTCTGTAGACAATACTCTAGTCTACTGTTATGTTTAGTTCTGTAGACAATACTCTAGCCTACTGTTATGTTTAGTTCTGTAGACGATACTCTAGTCTACTGTTACGTTTAGTTCTGTAGACAATACTCTAGCCTACTGTTATGTTTAGTTCTGTAGACGACACTCTAATTTACTATTATATGTAGTTCTATAGATGATATTCCAGTCACCTGTTTTCTCTAGTTCTATAGATGATACTCTCTCTAGTCTACTGTTATTCTTCTGTTCTCTGGATTTCTTGTGAGTTCAGTCGAATAAAATCAGTAGGTGAGATCGCTGCTACTAAGTTTTGAATGTAAGTGAAGAAAAAGAACGAAATCTTTAAAATTAATTACAAAAAACGTAACAAATACTGAATGAATGAATGAAATAGTAGTTCCAGAACCCAAAACGTCCCAACCTACATGAATACACAAGAACACGAAACCTCCCAGCCTACATGCTTTAAGAGTATGGTAAATATAAGTCGAATACAAGACACAACTGAAAGAGAAATGTGTTGCCGGAGGAAGCCCAGGAATAAAATTGAAGTGCAAGATAAATGTTGAAATATAGTAGATAAAACTCAGAAAATTACTCAAACTAGGTGTATGTATTGGTAAACATTGAAATATAGCAGATAAAACTCAGAAAATCACTCAAACTAGGTGTATGTATTGGTAAACATTGAAATATAGTTGATAAAGCTTAGAAAATCACTCAAACTTGGTTTATGTATTGATAAACATTGAAATATAGTAGATAAAACTCAGAAAATTACTCAAACTAGGTGTATGTATTGGTAAACATTGAAATATAGTAGATAAAACTCAGAAAATGATCAAACTAGGTGTATGTATTGGTAAACGTTGAAATATAGTAGATAAAACTCAGAAAATGATCAAACTAGGTGTATGTATTGGTAAACATTGAAATATAGTAGATAAAACTCAGAAAATCACTCATATTTGATGTATGTATTAGTAAACATTAAAATATAATAGATAAAACTAAAAAAATCACTCAAACTTGGTTTATGTATTTGTGGAGATGTTGTAGTAAAAGAGGAAATTCTCAATTCGCATAATGAAGTTACTTACATGAATAGAACCTTGTTACGTATCAAACAAATAAAAATAACCATAAGTTCACGTAAATTTCAGCCTAGTCGTATTGAGAATAAAGAAAAGCCTCAAATTCCTTAAATTCGATCTGAGCGAATCTCAAAACTTTATAATTGTCTTAATTCATATAACTGAATCTTAACTTCTGTGAAATCAAATACGTGGTTCAAACACAAACTCATTCACCCTGAAGGGAAATTGCAAAGAGAACAAAGTGCCTAAGATATCGAATTTCTAATGTGGATGATAAGAGAAAATTAATTATCTTGAAAAATTATTTTATTTCAGCAGGTGGCATCTTGATGAGGAAACTTCTTGAATGAAACATATCTTTTATCATATCCCTCTTGGTTCAGGAAACTTCTTGAATCAAACATATCTTTTATCAAATCCCTCCTAGTTCAGGAAGCTTCTTGAGTCAAACATATCTTTTATCAGATTCCTCCTGGTTCAGGAGACTTTTTGAGTCAAACATATCTTTTATCAGATCCCTCCTGGTTCAGGAAACTTCTTGAATCAAACATATCTTTTATCAAATCCCTCCTAGTTCAGGAAACTTCTTGAGTCAAACATATCTTTTATCAGATTCCTCCTGGTTCAGGAGACTTTTTGAGTCAAACATATCTTTTATCAGATCCCTCCTGGTTCTGAAAACTATTTGAGTCAACTATATCTTATCAGACCCCTCCTGGTTCAGAAAATTTCTTCAGTATATCAAATCTTTTATCAAACCCATTCTGGTTCTGAAGACTTCTTGAGTCAATCATATCTTTTTAGAGACCCTTCCTGGTTGTGGAGACAGTCAAATATATATTGTATCATACTTCTCCTGGTTCTGGAGACTTCTTGAGTCAACCATATCTTTTATAAGATTCCTGAACGCCCTGGAGACTTTTTGAGTGCACCATATATTCTATCAGACCCATACTGGTTCTGAGAACTTCTTGAGTCAACCACATCTTTTATGAGACCCCTTTAGGCTCTGGAGACTTCTTGAGTGCACCATATATTTTATCAGACCCATACTGGTTCTGGATATTTCTTGAGTCAACCATGCCTTTTACCAAATCCCTTCTGCTTGTGGAGTCATACTGAGTTAAACATATCTTTTATCAGAGCCTTCCTGGTTCTGGAGATTTATGGAGTAAATCATATATTTTATCAGACCCCTCCTCATTCTGTAGACTTCCTGAGTCAACCATATGTTTTAGTAGGTTCTTTCTCAAGTAAACCATATTTTTAGTAGGTACTTTCTGAATCAGCAGACATTCTGAGTAAACCTTATCTTTTCGCTAGATTTTCTGAATATTTTTGGATATTTCCTCAGTCTTAACATATTTTTTAAAATAACACTTGTCAATCTGAATTTTCCCTGAATGTCTTGGTTTGTAATTACTGTCTGTAATTAAAGAACCAATTATCTTCAACTAAGTCTCTTTATTTGTATCCTACAACAAGCTATCTTTAAATAAATCTCTTTATTTGTATATTAAAACCACGAATCTTCAACTAAATTTCCATAATTGTATCTTACAACCTGTTATCTCCAACTAAATATCTTTATTTGTGTGTTACAACCAGGTATCTCCAACTAAATATCTTTATTTGTGTGTTACAACCAGGTATCTCCAATTAAATCTCTTTATTTGTATCTTACAACCAGATATCTTTAACTAAGTATCATTATTTGTATCTTACAACCAGGTTATTTCAATTAAATTTCTTTATTTGTATCTTAAAACCAGGTTACTTCAACTAAATCTCTTCATTTGTATCCTACAACCAGGTATCTTTAATTAAATATTTTATTCGTATCTTACAACTAGCTATTTTCAACTAAATATCTTTATTTGTATGTTACAACCACGTATCTTCAACTAAATCTCCTTACTTCTATCTTACAAACTGTTATCTCCAACTAAATCTCTTTATTTCTGTCGTACAAGCAGATACCTTCAACTACGTCTCTTTATTTGTAACGTATAACCAAGTGTTTTCAATTAAGTATCTTTATTTGTATGTTACAACCAGGTATGTTCAACTACATCTCTTTATTTGTATTTGACAATCAGCTATCTTCAACTAAATCTCATTATTTGTATCTTTCAAACAGATATGATCAACTATATCTCTATTTATATCTCACAATAAGGTATCTTCAACTAAATTTCCTTAATTGTATCTTATAACCTGTTATCTCCAACTAAATCTCTTTATTTGTATCTTACTACCATTTACCTTCAAATATATGTTTGTACTGTGTATGCAAGTACTGTAAGTTTAGTTTGAATATTGCTTGTACCTACTGTAAGTTAGGTTTGAATGTGACTTATACCGTGTATGTATCAAATTATACCTACTGTAAGTTAGGTTTCAGTGTTGCTTATACCGTGTATGTATCAAGTTGTACCTACTGTAAGTTAGGTTTGAATGTTGCTTATACCGTGTATGTATCAAATTGTACCTACTGTAAGTTAGGTTTGAATGTTGCTTATACCGTGTATGTATCAAGTTGTACCTACTGTAAGTTAGGTTTGAATGTGACTTATACCGTGTATGTATCAAGTTGTACCTACTGTAAGTTAGGTTTGAATCTTGCTTATACCGTGTATGTATCAAGTTGTACCTACTGTAAGTTAGGTTTGAATGTTGCTTATACCGTGTATGTATCAAGTTGTACCTACTGTAAGTTAGGTTTGAATCTTGCTTATACCGTGTATGTATCAAGTTGTACCTACTGTAAGTTAGGTTTGAATCTTGCTTATACCGTGTATGTATCAAGTTGTACCTACTGTAAGTTAGGTTTGAATGTTGCTTATACCGTGTATGTATCAAGTTGTACCTACTGTAAGTTAGGTTTGAATGTGACTTATACCGTGTATGTATCAAATTGTACCTACTGTAAGTTAGGTTTGAATGTTGCTTATACCGTGTATGTATCAAGTTGTACTTACTGTAAGTTAGGTTTGAATGTTGCTTATACCGTGTATGTATCAAGTTGTACCTACTGTAAGTTAGGTTTGAATGTTGCTTATACCGTGTATGTATCAAGTTGTACCTACTGTAAGTTAGGTTTGAATGTTGCTTATACCGTGTATGTATCAAGTTGTACCTACTGTAAGTTAGGTTTGAATGTTGCTTATACCGTGTATGTATCAAGTTGTACCTACTGTAAGTTAGGTTTGAATGTTGCTTATACCGTGTATGTATCAAGTTGTACCTACTGTAAGTTAGGTTTGAATGTTGCTTATACCGTGTATGTATCAAGTTGTACCTACTGTAAGTTAGGTTTGAATGTTGCTTATACCGTGTATGTATCAAGTTGTACCTACTGTAAGTTAGGTTTGAATGTTGCTTATACCGTGTATGTATCAAGTTGTACCTACTGTAAGTTAGGTTTGAATGTTGCTTATACCGTGTATGTATCAAGTTGTACCTACTGTAAGTTAGGTTTGAATGTTGCTTATACCGTGTATGTATCAAGTTGTACCTACTGTAAGTTAGGTTTGAATGTTGCTTATACCGTGTATGTATCAAGTTGTACCTACTGTAAGTTAGGTTTGAATCTTGCTTATACCGTGTATGTATCAACCGTGTTGTACCTACTGTAAGTTAGGTTTGAATGTTGCTTATACCGTGTATGTATCAAGTTGTACCTACTGTAAGTTAGGTTTGAATGTTGCTTATACCGTGTATGTATCAAGTTGTACCTACTGTAAGTTAGGTTTGAATGTTGCTTATACCGTGTATGTATCAAGTTGTACCTACTGTAAGTTAGGTTTGAATGTTGCTTATACCGTGTATGTATCAAGTTGTACCTACTGTAAGTTAGGTTTGAATGTTGCTTATACCGTGTATGTATCAAGTTGTACCTACTGTAAGTTAGGTTTGAATGTTGCTTATACCGTGTATGTATCAAGTTGTACCTACTGTAAGTTAGGTTTGAATGTTGCTTATACCGTGTATGTCAAATTGTACCTACTGTAAGTTGTTTGAATGTTGCTTATACCGTGTATGTATCAAGTTGTACTGTAAGTTAGGTTTGAATGTTGCTTATACCGTGTATGTATCAAGTTGTACCTACTGTAAGTTAGGTTTGAATGTTGCTTATACCGTGTATGTATCAAGTTGTACCTACTGTAAGTTAGGTTTGAATGTTGCTTATACCGTGTATGTATCAAGTTGTACCTACTGTAAGTTAGGTTTGAATCAAGTTGTACCTACTGTAAGTTAGGTTTGTTGCTTATACCGTGTATGTATCAAGTTGTACCTACTGTAAGTTAGGTTTGAATGTTGCTTATACCGTGTATGTATCAAGTTGTACCTACTGTAAGTTAGGTTTGAATGTTGCTTATACCGTGTATGTATCAAGTTGTACCTACTGTAAGTTAGGTTTGAATGTTGCTTATACCGTGTATGTATCAAGTTGTACCTACTGTAAGTTAGGTTTGAATGTTGCTTATACCGTGTGTATCAAGTTGTACCTACAAGTTAGGTTTGAACTTATACCGTGTATGTATCAAGTTTGTACCTACTGTAAGTTAGGTTTGTGTATGTATCTTATACCGTGTATGTATCAACCGTTGTACCTACTGTAAGTTAGGTTTGAATGTTGCTTATACCGTGTATGTATCAAGTTGTACCTACTGTAAGTTAGGTTTGAATGTTGCTTATACCGTGTATGTATCAAGTTGTACCTACTGTAAGTTAGGTTTGAATGTTGCTTATACCGTGTATGTATCAAGTTGTACCTACTGTAAGTTAGGTTTGAATGTTGCTTATACCGTGTATGTATCAAGTTGTACCTACTGTAAGTTAGGTTTGAATGTTGCTTATACCGTGTATGTATCAAGTTGTACCTACTGTAAGTTAGGTTTGAATGTTGCTTATACCGTGTATGTATCAAGTTGTACCTACTGTAAGTTAGGTTTGAATGTTGCTTATACCGTGTATGTATCAAGTTGTACCTACTGTAAGTTAGGTTTGAATGTTGCTTATACCGTGTATGTATCAAGTTGTACCTACTGTAAGTTAGGTTTGAATGTTGCTTATACCGTGTATGTATCAAGTTGTACCTACTGTAAGTTAGGTTTGAATGTTGCTTATACCGTGTATGTATCAAGTTGTACCTACTGTAAGTTAGGTTTGAATGTTGCTTATACCGTGTATGTATCAAGTTGTACCTACTGTAAGTTAGGTTTGAATGTTGCTTATACCGTGTATGTATCAAGTTGTACCTACTGTAAGTTAGGTTTGAATGTTGCTTATACCGTGTATGTATCAAGTTGTATCAACCTACTGTAAGTTAGGTTTGAATGTGACTTATACCGTGTATGTATCAAGTTGTACCTACTGTAAGTTAGGTTTGAATGTTGCTTATACCGTGTATGTATCAAGTTGTACCTACTGTAAGTTAGGTTTGAATGTTGCTTATACCGTGTATGTATCAAGTTGTACCTACTGTAAGTTAGGTTTGAATGTTGCTTATACCGTGTATGTATCAAGTTGTACCTACTGTAAGTTAGGTTTGAATGTTGCTTATACCGTGTATGTATCAAGTTGTACCTACTGTAAGTTAGGTTTGAATATCTTATACCGTGTATGTCAAGTTGTACCTACTGTAAGTTAGGTTTGAATGTTGCTTATACCGTGTATGTAAGTTAGGTTTGAATGTTGCTTATACCGTGTATGTATCAAGTTGTACCTACTGTAAGTTAGGTTTGAATGTTGCTTATACCGTGTATGTATCAAGTTGTACCTACTGTAAGTTAGGTTTGAATGTTGCTTATACCGTGTATGTATCAAGTTGTACCTACTGTAAGTTAGGTTTGAATGTTGCTTATACCGTGTATGTATCAAGTTGTACTTATACTGTAAGTACCTACTGTAAGTTAGGTTTGAATGTTGCTTATACCGTGTATGTATCAAGTTGTACCTACTGTAAGTTAGGTTTGAATGTTGCTTATACCGTGTATGTATCAAGTTGTACCTACTGTAAGTTAGGTTTGAATGTTGCTTATACCGTGTATGTATCAAGTTGTACCTACTGTAAGTTAGGTTTGAATGTTGCTTATACCGTGTATCAAGTTGTATCTGTAAGTTAGGTTTGAATGTTGCTTATACCGTGTATGTATCAAGTTGTACCTACTGTAAGTTAGGTTTGAATGTTGCTTATACCGTGTATGTATCAAGTTGTACCTACTGTAAGTTAGGTTTGAATGTTGCTTATACTGTATGTATCAAGTTGTACCTACTGTAAGTTAGGTTTGAATGTTGCTTATACCGTGTATGTATCAAGTTGTAGTTAGGTTTGAATGTTGCTTATACCGTGTATGTATCAAGTTGTACCTACTGTAAGTTAGGTTTGAATGTTGCTTATACCGTGTATGTATCAAGTTGTACCTACTGTAAGTTAGGTTTGAATGTTGCTTATACCGTGTATGTATCAAATTGTAAGTTAGGTTTGAATGTTGCTTATACCGTGTATGTATCAAGTTGTACCTACTGTAAGTTAGGTTTGAATGTTGCTTATACCGTGTATGTATCAAGTTGTACCTAAGTTAGGTTTGAATGTTGCTTATACCGTGTATGTATCAAGTTGTACCTACTGTAAGTTAGGTTTGAATGTTGCTTATACCGTGTATGTATCAAGTTGTACCTACTGTAAGTTAGGTTTGAATGTTGCTTATACCGTGTATGTATCAAGTTGTACCTACTGTAAGTTAGGTTTGAATGTTGCTTATACCGTGTATGTATCAAAGTTGTACCTACTGTAAGTTAGGTTTGAATGCTTATACCGTGTATGTATCAAGTTGTACCTACTGTAAGTTAGGTTTGAATGTTGCTTATACCGTGTATGTATCAAGTTGTACCTACTGTAAGTTAGGTTTGGCTTATACCGTGTATGTATCAAGTTGTACCTACTGTAAGTTAGGTTTATACCGTGTATGTATCAAGTTGTACCTACTGTAAGTTAGGTTTGAATGTTGCTTATACCGTGTATGTATCAAGTTGTACCTACTGTAAGTTAGGTTTGAATGTTGCTTATACCGTGTATGTATCAAGTTGTACCTACTGTAAGTTAGGTTTGAATGTTGCTTATACGTGTATGTATCAAGTTGTATGTAAGTTAGGTTTCAATGTTGCTTATACCGTGTACCTACTGTAAGTTAGGTTTGAATGTTGCTTATACCGTGTATGTATCAAGTTGTACCTACTGTAAGTTAGGTTTGAATGTTGCTTATACCGTGTATGTATCAAGTTGTACCTACTGTAAGTTAGGTTTGAATCTTGCTTATACCGTGTATGTATCAAGTTGTACCTACTGTAAGTTAGGTTTGAATGTTGCTTATACCGTGTATGTATCAAGTTGTACCTACTGTAAGTTAGGTTTGAATGTTGCTTATACCGTGTATGTATCAAGTTGTACCTACTGTAAGTTAGGTTTGAATGTTGCTTATACCGTGTATGTATCAAGTTGTACCTACTGTAAGTTAGGTTTGAATGTTGCTTATACCGTGTATGTATCAAGTTGTACCTACTGTAAGTTAGGTTTGAATGTTGCTTATACCGTGTATGTATCAAGTTGTACCTACTGTAAGTTAGGTTTGAATGTTGCTTATACCGTGTATGTATCAAGTTGTACCTACTGTAAGTTAGGTTTGAATGTTGCTTATACCGTGTATGTATCAAGTTGTACCTACTGTAAGTTAGGTTTGAATGTTGCTTATACCGTGTATGTATCAAGTTGTACCTACTGTAAGTTAGGTTTGAATGTTGCTTATACCGTGTATGTATCAAGTTGTACCTACTGTAAGTTAGGTTTGAATGTTGCTTATACCGTGTATGTATCAAGTTGTTACCTTATACCGTGTATGTATCAAAGTTGTACCTACTGTAAGATTGAGGTTTGAATGACTTATACCGTGTATGCTTATACCGTTGTTTATGTGATTAAGTTGTACCTACTGTAAGTTAGGTTTGAATGTTGCTTATACCGTGTATGTATCAAGTTGTACCTACTGTAAGTTAGGTTTGAATGTTGCTTATACCGTGTATGTATCAAGTTGTACCTACTGTAAGTTAGGTTTGAATGTTGCTTATACCGTGTATGTATCAAGTTGTACCTACTGTAAGTTAGGTTTGAATGTTGACTTATACCGTGTATGTATCAAGTTGTACCTACTGTAAGTTAGGTTTGAATGTATACTTATACCGTGTATGTATGTACCTACTGTAAGTTAGGTTTGAATGTTGCTTATACCGTGTATGTATCAAGTTGTACCTACTGTAAGTTAGGTTTGAATGTTGCTTATACCGTGTATGTATCAAGTTGTACCTACTGTAAGTTAGGTTTGAATCTTGCTTATACCGTGTATGTATCAAGTTGTACCTACTGTAAGTTAGGTTTGAATGTTGCTTATACCGTGTATGTATCAAGTTGTACCTACTGTAAGTTAGGTTTGAATGTTGCTTATACCGTGTATGTATCAAATTGTACCTACTGTAAGTTAGGTTTGAATGTTGCTTATACCGTGTGTATGTATCAAGTTGTACCTACTGCCAGTTAGGGTTTGAATGTTGCTTATACCGTGTATACCGTGTACTCACTGTACATCAGGTTTGTATCTGCTTATACCGTGTATGTACTGTACTGTAAGTTAGGTTTGAATGTTGACTTATACCGTGCCATGTATCAAGTTGTACCTACTGTAAGTTAGGTTTGAATGTTGCTTATACCGTGTATGTATCAAGTTGTACCTACTGTAAGTTAGGTTTGAATGTTGCTTATACCACCGTGTATGTATCAAATTTACCCACTGTACAAGTTAGGTTTGAATGTTGCTTATACCGTGTATGTATCAAGTTGTACCTACTGTAAGTTAGGTTTGAATGTTGCTTATACCGTGTATGTATCAAGTTGTACCTACTGTAAGTTAGGGTTTGAATGTTGCTTATACCGTGTATGTATCAAGTTGTACCTACTGTAAGTTAGGTTTTGTGAATGCTTATACCGTGTATGTATCCAAGTTGGTACCTACTGTAAGTTAGGTTTGAATGTTGCTTATACCGTGTATGTATCAAGTTGTACCTACTGTAAGTTAGGTTTGAATGTTGCTTATACCACCGTGTATGTATCTGTAAGTTAGGTTTGAAGTTGTACCTACTGTAAGTTAGGTTTGAATGTTGCTTATACCGTGTATGTATCAAGTTGTACCTACTGTAAGTTAGGTTTGAATGTTGCTTATACCGTGTATGTATCAAGTTGTACCCTGTAAGTTAGGTTTGAATGTTGCTTATACCGTGTATGTATCAAGTTGTACCTACTGTAAGTTAGGTTTGAATGTTGCTTATACCGTGTATGTATCAAGTTGTACCTACTGTAAGTTAGGTTTGAATGTTGCTTATACCGTGTATGTATCAAGTTGTACCTACTGTAAGTTAGGGTTTGAATGTTGCTTATACCGTGTATGTATCAAGTTGTACCTACTGTAAGTTAGGTTTGAATCTTGCTTATACCGTGTATGTATCAAGTTGTACCTACTGTAAGTTAGGTTTGAATGTTGCTTATACCGTGTATGTATCAAGTTGTACCTACTGTAAGTTAGGTTTGAATGTTGCTTATACCGTGTATGTATCAAGTTGTACCTACTGTAAGTTAGGTTTGAATGTTGCTTATACCGTGTATGTATCAAGTTGTACCTACTGTAAGTTAGGTTTGAATGTTGCTTATACCGTGTATGTATCAAGTTGTACCTACTGTAAGTTAGGTTTGAATCTTGCTTATACCGTGTATGTATCAAGTTGTACCTACTGTAAGTTAGGTTTGAATGTTGCTTATACCGTGTATGTATCAAGTTGTACCTTGTAAGTTATGTTGCTTATACCGTGTATGTATCAAGTTGTACCTACTGTAAGTTAGGGTTTGAATGTTGCTTATCGTTGTACCGAATTGTATGTATGAATGTTGTACCTACTGTAAGTTAGGTTTGAATGTTGCTTATACCGTGTATGTATCAAGTTGTACCCTACTGTAAGTTAGGTTTGAATGTTGCTTATACCGTGTATGTATCAAGTTGTACCTACTGTAAGTTAGGTTTGAATGTTGCTTATACCGTGTATGTATCAAGTTGTACCTACTGTAAGTTAGGTTTGAATGTTGCTTATACCGTGTATGTATCAAATTGCACCTACTGTAAGTTAGGTTTGAATGTTACTTATACCGTGTATGTATCAAATTGTACCGTGTACTGTAAGTTAGGTTTGAATGTTGCTTATACCCGTGTAAGTATCAAGTTGTACCTACTGTAAAGTTAGGTTTGAATCTTGCTTATACCGTGTATGTATCAAGTTGTACCTACTGTGAGTTAGGTTTGAATCTTGCTTATACCGTGTATGTATCAAGTTGTACCTACTGTAAGTTAGGTTTGAATGTTGCTTATACCGTGTAAGTATCAAGTTGTACCTACTGTAAGTTAGGTTTGAATGTTGCTTATACCGTGTATGTATCAAGTTGTACCTACTGTGAGTTAGGTTTGAATGTTGCTTATACCGTGAAATGTATCAAGTTGTACCTACTGTAAGTTAGGTTCGAATGTGACTTATACCGTGTATGTATCAAGTTGTACATCCTCTAAGTTAGGTTTGAATGTTGCTTATACCGTATATGTATCAAATTGTACTTACTGTAAGTTAAGTTTGAATCTTGCTTGTACCGTGTATGTATCAAATTATACCTACTGTAGGTTTAATTTGTACATACTCAGCTTGAATGTACAAACAGATTATATTTATTGTAATATTGAACTCTACAAAGGAATTATTGTTATTGTAATTTGAAGTGTACAAAACAATTACAGGGAATAAAAAAAAATGTATTCACACTTTGAATGATTATAAATATAATGTTTATTAAGATATGTCTAGGTTTTATAGTTCAAGTTTATGAAGACAAATGTAGAATATTTTCGGTTATAGCAGGTGTTCGAACTAATGACAATTCTGATCCAGGCACTGCTGATAACTCGGACAGAAGGAATCACAAACTTTACGAATCATTTCACGTGGTATTTGGGTGCCTTCTCTTGCTATTGCTGCTCTTAGCTCATTGATTGTTGTAGGTTTTGTGCTATAAATCATATCTTTGACGTATCCCCATAAGAAGAGTCCAGAGGTGTGAGGTCTGGTGAACGTGGAGGAAATTCGCCCAATCCGTCTGTTCGGCAAATTTTGCGAAGATCGGCTCTCACATTACGATGGTAGTGGAGAGGTGCTCCATCTTCCCGGAAATAAAACTCTTCATCTCCATATTGCTCTCACATTACGATGGTAGTGGAGATGTGCTCCATCTTCCCGGAAATAAAACTCTTCATCTCCATATTGCTCTCACATTACGATGGTAGTGGAGAGGTGCTCCATCTTCCTGGAAATAAAACTCTTCATCTCCATATTGCTCTCACATTACGATGGTAGTGGAGATGTGCTCCATCTTCCCGGAAATAAAACTCTTCATCTCCATATTGCTCTCACATTACGATGGTAGTGGAGAGGTGCTCCATCTTCCCGAAATAAAACTCTTCATCTCCATATTGCTCTCACAATAGGATGGTAGTGGAGATGTGCTCCATCTTCCCGGAAATAAAACTCTTCATCTCCATATTGCTCTCACATTACGATGGTAGTGGAGAGGTGCTCCATCTTCCCGGAAATAAAACTCTTCATCTCCATATTGCTCTCACATTACGATGGTAGTGAGAGGTGCTCCATCTTCCTGGAAATAAAACTCTTCATCTCCATATTGCTCTCACACGATGGTAGTGGAGGTGCTCCATCTTCATGGAAATAAAACTCTTTATCTCCATATTGCTCTCACATTACGATGGTAGTGGAGAGGTGCTCCATCTTCCCGGAAATAAAACTCTTCATCTCCATATTGCTCTCACATTACGATGGTAGTGGAGAGGTGCTCCATCTTCCCGGAAATAAAACTCTTCATCTCCATATTGCTCTCACATTACGATGGTAGTGGAGAGGTGCTCCATCTTCCTGGAAATAAAATTCTTCATCTCCATATTGCTCTCACATTACGATGGTAGTGGAGAGGTGCTCCATCTTCCTGGAAATAAAACTCTTCATCTCCATATTGCTCTCACATTACGATGGTAGTGGAGAGGTGCTCCATCTTCCTGGAAATAAAACTCTTCATTTCCATATTGCTCTCGAATGCGTGGCATAACAGATTCCTGCAGCAGATTCTGATAAACGAGACCAGTGACTGTGTTTTCGAAAAATTAGGTTCCAGTCACCCCAAACACTGATAATCCATACCACACTGTAACCCCGGGTACGTTTACGTGATGTTAAATCGTAACATTCGGGTTCTGAAGTTCCCAATTGAAAGAGAATGCACTCAAATACGAAATGAAATGATTTGTGAAATTTGCAATTCCATCTGTCCTAGTTATCAGCAGTACCTGGATCAGAACAGTCATCAGTTTCAACACCTGCAATAACAAAAAAGGTTCTACACTTGTCTTTTAAACTTGGATTATAAAGCCTAGTTATATCTTAATAAACATTGTATTTATAATCATTCAAAGATTGTGTGCATTTTTTTGGGACACCCTATATTTCTACTGTCATATTGAACTGTGCAAACCGATCATTTTACTACAATATTGAACTGTAAAAACCGATTATTTTTATTGTAATATTGAACTGTATAAACCAATTACTTTTAATGTAATATTAAATGTACAAACCAATTATTTTTACTCTAATATTGAACTATACAAACCAAATAACCCCTAGGTATGGATTCCTGTACGTGGTGAGGGGACTTCCCAGGGAAGGTTCTGTTCTTTTAGTTTATCTCCTCTGGGATCTAAACATCCACCCACGTGTTTGCCAGGTGTGGCGACCCGTGAAGAGAAGGAGAGGATCCTGGTGGTTGAGGGGTCCAACTCTAACACACCACTTTGGCCTTAAATTCCTGTAGACAGGCGGCTTTGGGGTGGCCTCCCTTGGGTCTATCGACTGGTCCATTTGGGTCAGGGTGAACCAATTACCAGTGTTGGATGTTCTCAGCAGGTGTTGTGGACATTGTGTCTGATGCTGGTGTTTGGGTATAGTGCTCACAAAACCCTGGCGTGGCTGCAGTGTCCTCATTTGACATTGTAGTGCGTCTCCCCGTAGGGCTCTATGGTAGGTGGGGCCAATGGGCACCGACATTTCCATTTTTTATTATGGATCCTCCAAATAAAAAATTAAGTAAAATAGTGAAGAAACAGTCCATACGTAAACGATCACATCTTGAAGATTCTGAGCAGCAATCTTCAACATCTGTAACACACGTACCTTATTTTCTTATCCTACATTCTCTTTCAGACAAACCTTTTGGGCAATTGTCTCCCTTTTTCATTCAGAAGGGACTGGAGGGACTTGCTGGGTCTCCAAAGTCAGTAAAGAAGCTTCGTTCTGGTGACATATTGGTGGAAACATCCACATTTCAACACAGTGAACTCCTCTTGCACTCAAAGGTGATTGGAGATATACCTATTGAGGTCACACCTCATGCTACTTTAAATTCATCACGAGGAGTTATTGTTGAGAGGGGTTTGTAGAACAGAGATTCTCACTGGTTTCCCCACCCAAGGACTTTCTGCAGTGAGGCGTATCTCTACTTGCAAAGATGAAATTAGGGTGCCGACCAATGTCCTCGTTCTGACATTTACATCATTACGTCCACCTGCGACCATCGAGGCAGGTTATCTAAATTGCAGGGTGCGGACGTACATTCCAAACCATCTCTGGTGTTTCCAGTGTCAGAGGTTCGGTCACTCAGAGACGTCATGTCGTGGTTTCTTCACGTGTGCTCGTTGTGGTAGCAAGGCCCACATTGCCTATGAGTGTGAAATTGTCCCTCATTACATCAGTTGCAATGGCTCTCACCCGTCCTACTTTCGTTCGTGCCCTAAATGGTTAGGAGAAAAAGATGTGCAGCGTTTAAAAATGATTCAAAACATTACTTATCCTGAGGCTTGATAGCTTATGTCCACCACTTCATCTCGGACAATTGCTGCTGCACTTCATTTCAACAGAGGGAGTGCAGACAGATGTATCTGTGCTTCCAAAAGAATCGTCCTCAAAACAAGTGAAAAGTATTCTGGCCTCAATGGTTAAAAAAAGTTGATGATTCAACTTCAACATCCATCTCTGTCCCTAACATACATTCCAACAAACCACAAGATTCACATACTTTGGTTCTGGGTACAGGCATATCCTCAGATACATCTTCTCCTCCCACCCCAAGGTGCAAAACGATCATTTGTTCTCGTCCTCAGTCGCTGGAATTCCCTTCCAACAGCAAATACCTGCCCAATCGACCCAGGGCAGGATTCATGGAGTTCAATAGACCTTTCTCGAAAAAGGACAGTAAGGAAAAGAGACGTGGTCGTAAACTGAAGGGTTCTCCACCCAATTCGCCTACACGTAAATAAAAATGGCTACCTTCATACAATGGAACTGTCGAGGTTTATGTTCTAATCCGGATGACATCAAAACACTGATTGCTTTCTACCATCCTGTATGTCTTTCCTTAGAGGAAACAGTTTTGAAACCTACCAATACAGTCACCTTTGGTGGTTTTCTTTGTACAGAAATAACAGGCTGCGTGATGGACGAGTGAATGAAGGGGTGGCACTGTAAGTTGATCAGCATGTTCTTACCCTATATATGCAAAAACGGCTCGTTTGGGTTGAGAAAATATTTTACATAGAAGAGCGAACAACGTTTCGACCTTCTTCGGTCATCATCAGGTTCACAAAGAAAGAGGTAACTGACCGGAAGCTGACCACATGTTTGAAAGGGGTTGTGTAACTGAGTGTCGAAATGTAGAGGGCGGTATTAGATGTTTGAATATATAATTTTATTTATTTTATTATATTAATATAGGTATAAAGGCGTTCCTTTATATTGGTTTATTTTGGGTTTAAGCTGTTGTATAAGTAAGGCTTCTTTAATTTTGTGTTTGTTTATTTAGTATTTGAGTGTTTTCTATGGTTATGTTGTGTTTATTTGACTTGCAGTGTTCGAAAACGTGTGAAGGTGACTTTTTATGTTCTTTGAATCTGGTTCCATTTTTCTACTTGTTTCTCAATATAGAAGTCGTGGCAGTTATCACATTGTATTTTATAAATAATGTTGGTGTGGTGTTTGTCAGTGTAGTTTTACATAGTATAGACCTCAGTTTTGTGCCTGGTTTTTGAATAAATTTGGTGTTAACTGGAATGTCATATTTTGTTATTAATATTTGCCAAATGTTGGTTATTTGTTTGCTGATGTCAGGAATATATGGTATACAGCAGTATATGGTTTCGTGATTTTTTTTATTCGTGAGATATATTTACTTTAGTTGGTTGATTTTGCTTTCTGTCTAAGTGTGTGCGTATAATGTTTTCTACGATTTGTGGAGGAAACTTATTGATGTTGATGAAGTATTGTTTTATTTTGTCTAATTCATCGTTAATTATATTTGGTGAGCATAGTTTTATGGCTGTGTTTATTTGGTTTCTTAGTATGTTGAGTTTTTGTTTTATTTCATATGCTGAGTCCCAAGGAATGTATAGTCCAGTATGGGTGATTTTTCGGTGGATTTCTGTTTTGAATTGTGTGTCGGTTCTTGTAATTTTGAGGTTAAGAAATGATAATTGATTGCTTTCTTCCAGTTCACATGTGAAGTTAATGTTGGGATGTATAGAGTTAATGTGATTGAAAAAATTAAGTATGTGTTCTGTAGATTTGAATCCCACAACCGTGTCATCTACATATCTGTACCAGTATAGTGGTGGATGTAATGCTGTGTTAATTGCTTGTGTTTCAACTTGTGTCATAAAATATTGGCTAGAACTGGTGATACTGGGTTGCCCATGCTTAGGCCATTTGTTTGTATATAGTTTTGGTTGTTGAACGTGAAGTTTGTCTTCATCGTGGTGAATTCTATGAGGGTTGCTAATTGGTTACTGGGAATTTCTATAGTTGCGTTAGGGTCTCGGATATAGAGTTCTAAGGCTACCTTGCAGGCTTCAGTGGTTGGAACTTCTGTAAAGAGGGATGTAACATCGAAACTGGCCATTAAGGCTTTATGATTAAGTTGATTTAGATTAGACTTGAAATTAAAAGAGTCTTTGATGAATGAGCTGGCTGATGTTACATATTTGGAGAATCCCCATGCTATGTATTTACCAAGACTGTAATTAAACGATTCATATGTGGACATTATTGGTCGTAATGGACAATCTGGTTTATGAGGTTTGGGGATGCCGTGTATTTGCGGTGTGCGTGAGTCGGTTTTTCGAAGGTAGGAATAAAGTGTTTGTGAAATTGTGTTGGCTTTTTTCATTTGTAGTAGTAATTTGTTCAGTTGCGTCTCGTGTGTCTTTGTTGGATTTGTGTGTATTGGTTTAAATTTGTTCGTGTCTGATAGGATGCTATTAATTTTTTTTTTATGTATTCATTCGTGTTCATTATGACTAAAGCGTTACCTTTATCTGCTTTTAGAATTTTTATTCTAGACTCGCTTCACGTTGGTTCATACCCTATTCTCACCGATATTCAAAACCAACTGGCCCATTTCTCTTTAACATCTACTTCTATCCAGTTTTTATGGATACCAGGCCATGTTGGTATTCATGGGAACGAGCTCGCCGACACGGCAGCTAAATCTATCTGCTCAGGCACTATCACCACTGTGCCTGTCCCATACATGGACTATAGTCCTGTATTCAAGGCTCAGCTCCGTGCCAGTTGGCAGTCGACTTGGAGTGAGCAACACAAAAACAAGCTTCTCCAAATAAAACCTTATATTGGACTTTGGCTGTCTTGCTTCTGTAAGGATAGGAAAGAGGAAGTTGTTCTAACTAGACTACGCATTGGTCACAGTTTTTTAACTCATCGTTTTCTTTTATCTGGAACTGATGCACCAATGTGTAACACCCAAATCACCATGAGCCACATTTTACTTTCTTGCCATTGTTACGACTCTCAAAGACGCAACCATTTTAAACATGCTCTGTCCCAAGGTTTGTCCATAACGTTAGACAGTGTTACTGGTGAAGGTAACACTGTCCACTTTGGTTATGTTTTTAGTTTTTTAAAGGTCATTAATCATTTTAATGCTACCTGAGTTTTTTAATTTATACATTAGATCTTTTTAATGTGATTCTCTTTTAAGAATCAAAGTCCATCTAGTTAGATTTAAAATTAGAAAATTGATATGACTTTAAATAACTTGGAACCAGGACTGGAAAGGCCAACTTCAGGTGACTGACAGTGGTTTTTGTACTTACCTGTTAGTCTTCCTGGTAAGTTATGATAATTACAATTATATTACAGAAATTCGTGTGCAACTTGTGTTACTGTAATTTTTCTCTCACTGCTATAGATTAGATATAAAATTCAAATACTAAATTTTGTTTTGTTTTACTTTAATTTCGTTTTATGAATTTTTAATAACTAATTTCAACTTTTACTGGATGTTTGGCACAGGTATCCCAGTGGCTTTACACCATAAAACACCAAACGAACCAATCAAACCAATTATCTTTACTGTAATATCGAACTGTACAAACCTATTATCTTTACTGTAATATCGAACTGTACAAACCTATTATCTTTACTGTAATATCGAACTGTACAAACCTATTATTTTTACTGTAATGTTGAACTGTACAAACCTATTATCTTTACTGTAATATCGAACTGTACAAACCTATTATCTTTACTGTAATATCGAACTGTACAAACTATCTAAAAACAACATCTTAAACAATTTTTTAAAGAATTTTCTCACAAACCCATCAACATAATTTCACAAAACAGAAAACTAAAAAACAACCTTACAAAAAGAGACATTAATTCCATTAAAAACCTAAAACAAGACAAAAACATAAAAATTCTAAAAGCAGATAAAGGTAACGCTATAGTCATAAAGAACACGAATGAATACATCCAAAAATGAATAACATCCTATCAGACACGAACAAATTTAAACCAATACACACAAATCTAACAAAGACACACGAGACGCAACTGAACAAATTACTACTACAAATGAAAAAAGCCAACACAATTTCACAAACACTTTATTCCTACCTACGTAAAACCGACTCACGTACACCGCAAATATACGGCATCCCCAAACCTCATAAACCAGATTGTCCATTACGACCAATAATGTCCACATATGAATCGTTTAATTACAATCTTGGTAAATACATAGCATGGGCATTCTCCAAATATGTAACATCAGCCAGCTCATTCATCAAAGACTCTTTTAATTTCAAGTCTGATCTAAATCAACTTAATCATAAAGCCTTAATGGCCAGTTTCGATGTTATATCCCTCTTTACAGAAGTTCCAACCACTGAAGCCTGCAAGATAGCCTTAGAACT
The DNA here is from genome assembly GCF_004210375.1 of Tachypleus tridentatus. Classification (NCBI taxonomy): domain Eukaryota; kingdom Metazoa; phylum Arthropoda; class Merostomata; order Xiphosura; family Limulidae; genus Tachypleus; species Tachypleus tridentatus. Next base: position 2,272,450 of record NC_134829.1, on the reverse strand, counting down.
CTATATCCGAGACCCTAACCCAACTATAGACATTCCCAGCAACCAGTTAGCAACCCTCATAGAATTCACCACGATGAAGACAAACTTCACGTTCAACAACCAAAACTATATACAAACAAATGGCCTAAGCATGGGCAACCCAGTATCACCAGTTCTAGCCAATATTTTTATGACACAAGTTGAAACACAAGCAATTAACACAGCGTTATATCCACCACTATACTGGTACAGATATGTAGATGACACGGTTGCGGGATTCAAATCTACAGAACACATACTTAATTTTTTCAATCACATTAATTCTATACATCCCAACATTAACTTCACGTGTGAACAGGAAGAAAGCAATCAAATATCATTTCTTAATCTCAAAATTACAAGAACCGACACACAATTCAAAACAGAAATCCACCGAAAAATCACCCATACTGGACTATACATTCCTTGGGACTCAGCATATGAAATAAAACAAAACTCAACATACAAAGAAACCAAATAAACACAGCCATAAAACTATGCTCACCAGATATAATTAACGATGAATTAGACAAAATAAAACAATACTTCATCAACATCAATAAGTTTCCTCCACAAACCGTAGAAAACATTATACGCACACACCTAGACAGAAAGCAAAATCAACCAACTAAAGTAAATATATCTCACGAATCAAAAAATCACGAAACCATATACTGCTGTATACCATATATTCCTGACATCAGCAAACAAATAACCAACATTTGGCAAAAATTAATAACAAAATATGACATTCCAGTTAACACCAAATTTATTCAAAAACCAGGCACAAAACTGAGGTCTATACTATGTAAAAACTACACTGACAAACACCACACCAACATTATTTATAAAATACAATGTGATAACTGCCACGACTTCTATATTGGAGAAACAAGTAGAAAAATGGAACCAGATTCAAAGAACATAAAAAGTCACCTTCACACGTTTTCGAACACTGCAAGTCAAATAAACACAACATAACCATAGAAAACACTCAAATACTAAATAAACAAACACAAAATTAAAGAAGCCTTACTTATACAACAGCTTAAACCCAAAATAAACCAATATAAAGGAACGCCTTTATACCTATATTAATATAATAAAATAAATAAAATTATATATTCAAACATCTAATACCGCCCTCTACATTTCGACACTCAGTTACACAACCCCTTTCAAACATGTGGTCAGCTTCCGATCAGTTACCTCTTTCTTTGTGAAAGTGACGATGACCGAAGAAGGTCGAAACGTTGTTCGCTCTTCTATGTAAAATATTTTCTCAACCCAAACGAGCCGTTTTTGCATATAAATGTACAAACCTATTATTTTTAGTATAATGTTGAACTGTCCAAAGCAGTTAATTTGTTTTTGCTGTAATGTTGATCATAATATTTACATCGAGTTTTCACTATATCGTTCAACTAATTAATACTAAGCGATTATTGTCACTGGAATATTGAAGTGTTCAAACCAATTATTTTTATTGTAGTGTTGAACATATTATATACATTGTATTTTTCTGTAAGTATTAAATGTTTAATACAAAGCAGTTATTGGTACTGTAATATTGAACTGTTCAAACCAATTATTTTTATTGTAATATTGAATTGTGCAAGCCAAATAATTTGTTTTGCCTGTAATATAGAACTGTAAAAACCAATGAAATTTTTTTACTGTAATGTTGAACATAATATTTATATTGTATTTCTACTGTAATGTGTAATTCGTTAGTACAAAGCAATTATTGTTACTGTAATATTGAACTGTACCAAACAATTATCTTCAATGTAATTACGAACTATACAAACAAATTATCTTTACTGTATTAATGAACTGTAGAATCCAATTGTTTTTACTGTAATATTGAACTGTACAAATCGGTTATTTTTACTGTAATATTGAATTGTGCAAATTCATTATTCTTACTGTAATATTGAAAATATACAATCTAATTATCTTTACTGTAATATGAAAATTTTGAACCAATTATTTTTACTGTAATATTGTACTGTACAAACCAATTTTCTTTAATGTAATATTGTACTCTACATACCAATTTTCCTTACTGTAATATTGTACTGTACAAACCAACTTTATTTAATGTAATATTGTACTGTACAAACCAATTTTCCTTACTGTAATATTGTACTGTACAAACCAGTTTTCCTTACTGTAATATTGTACTGTACAAACCAACTTTATTTAATGTAATATTGTACTGTACATACCAATTTTCCTTACTGTTATATTGTACTGTACATACCAATTTTCCTTACTGTAATATTGTACTATACATACCAATTTTCTTTACTGTAATATTGTACTGTACATACCAAGTTTCCTTACTGTAATATTGTACTGTACAAACCAGTTTTCCTTACTGTAATATTGTACTGTACAAACCAATTTTCCTTACTGTAATATTGTACTGTACATACCAATTTTCCTTACTGTAATGTTGAACTGTACAAATCAACTTTATTTAATGTAATATTGAACTGTATAAACTGATTATTGTTACTGTAATATTGAACTGTACAAACCAATTATTTAACTGTAATATTGAACAGCACAAAGCAATCATTGTTACTGTAATATTGAACAGCACAAACCCATTATCTCTACTGTAATATTGAAATGTATAAAGCAATTGTTTTTCTTTAATATTGAACTATTCAACCCAATTACTTTTACTTGAATATTAAACTGTACAAAGCAATTATTTTTTTTTGTAATATTGAAATATACAAACCGATTATTTTACAGTAATATTTAACGGTATCATTCAGTTGATTTGTCTTTAATATAATGCTGATCATAATATTTACATTATATTGTTACTATAACGTTTAATTGGTAAGGACAAAGCAGTTATTGTTACTGTAATATTGAACTGTACGAACCAAGTATTCTTCCTGGAATATTGAACATTAAAAAGCAGGTATTGCTACTGTAATACTGAACTGTGGAAACCAATTATTTTTACTGTAATATTGAACTGTACAAATCAATTATTTTTACCGCAGTATTAACCTGTGCAAACCAATTACGTTTATAGTAAAACTGAAATGTATAAACCGATTGTTATAACTGGAATATTGAACATATCATTTATATTGTGTTTTTACTATGACGTTTAATTGGTTTGTACAATGCAATTATTGTTACAGTAATATTAAATTCTTGAAACCTATTATATTTACTAGAATATTTAACTGTTCAAACAAATTATTTTACTGTATTATTGAACTGTACATACAGATTATTTTACTGGAATATTGAAGTGTACATACCGATTATTTTTACTGGAATATTGAAGTGTATAAACCGATTGTTTTTACTGGAATATTGAAGTGTACAAACCAATTGTTTTTACTGTAATTTTAAACTGTACAAACTAATTATTTCAACTATAATACTGAACTGCACAAACCAACTATTTTTTCTGGAATATTTAACTGTACGAAGCAAGTATTGTTACTGTGATATTGAACTGTACAAACTATTTATTTTTACTGTAATATCAAACTGTAGAAACCAGTTATTTTTACTGTAGTATTGAACTGTACCAACCGATTATTTTACTCTAATATTGAACTGTAGAAACCGATTAGTTTTACTGTAATATTGAACCGTAGAAACCAATTAGTTTTACTGTAATATTGAACTGCTAAAAGCAATTATTTTCTTAAATATTGAACTGTATAATTCGACTATTTCTACTGTTTGTATAAACTATTTATCTTTACTGTAATATTGAACTGTTCAAACCAGTTGTCTTTACTAAACCATACAACTTAATTAATTTTAGTGTAATGTTGAACAGGATTTCAAGAGACTGTTGCTATTGTTGTCATGTTCTTGTAATGTTACTGCGATGTCTGGGAGGGTTTGTCCAGTATAATATTTTTTCTGAGCTCGATTTGGGGAATTTGTTGTTTGTCAGTTGCGACGTTGACCTAGGTTTGTACAAACTAGCTTAGTTTAATGTAATGTGAAGTTTTAATCTGGAATGTCGAGTGTAGTTGAAGTGTGCAGTTCTATATTCTTAAACTGTAATGTTTGATTAAATTAATTTACGTGTAGGTAAGGTTAAAGTGGCAGCTAATATTCTACCTAAACAAATATTAATTCTCCAAAAGATGAAAAGACTTCTCATGTAAATTTCATTTCATAGATATCTTGAAAAATTATTTTCAAACAGCAATAAAATAGGAGTTGTAAGAGAACGTTTCTTCCAAACGACAACGTATCTTGACTTTATCGTCGTGAAAATCGCACGTTTTTAAGAAAAATGTTACACACTCTATGGTACACAGTTAAGACAGGGGAGTCAAACCTGAAATCACCAATACATTCATACTTATAGACATAAAAGTCCTTCAACGGTGCATGTTTATCCATATGGGTATTTAGGTGAACATCACGGTTACACACGACACCCTTTAAAAGTGTATGTTTATCCACATGGTTATTTAGGTGTTCTTCATGGTTACAGTGTATGTTTCGCTTTTGAGCAAAGCATGTTGTTAAAGGGTGTATTTCATATTAACATGACAAGAGCTGTTACTTTAGAGAAGAAACACTTACCTCTGTTATTGTCTGAAACAGAACAAACAAAGTACATATGATTATTCACAGACAGTCCACAAAACCCAAATGGAACTACTAGAAGGTTTTATCCAAAGATAAACCAAAAGTACACAATATATCAAATAATAAATTGTGGATTACTGGCGTGTATATGTTCCTCGACAGTTTGATATAAACGTTTTATATTATTTAACCGTTATTTATATTTATATTATTCATTTCTTTATAACATATTTTTTTATGAATAACAAAATAATTTACTTTTATTCATTCATTTAAGTGATGAAAAGAAACAAATTATCCTCTGTTGTTTGTTTGAAGTATTCAAGTACATGTATTGTTTGAGACAACCAATTATGTGATGAGGATATGTCACGTGACCTTCCAGCTGTTTCTTCAAAATACTCACCAGGTGATACTCTAACTTAATTAACAGCTTTTATTTTACCGCCATGTGAAATTTTCTATCACCATCCATTTGGAAACGTCTACATTTTTTTTAAATAGATTTTACTTGAACAAAAGTTTATTATTGCACATAAGAATATATAAAATAACAACAGTAACACATTCCATATGAATATTTCTTGAACTCTGAACCACTGACCACAACGTTTACCTTAAAATTATATTTACGTTGAAACTTGCTTCACATTCACTGAGTTTTGAGACAGAAAGCGTCAACTCTGTGAAAGATTCAGTATTCCAGTGAGAACGTGCGAGAAGGAGGCGCCTACACCATCTATTACTGGTTTCAATGTTTACAAGTTGCTTTCAAACCTTGGTAACTATTCAATTAACATTTCAATTACTTATTATTTCTTTTAAAATCATAAAATGATTCTTTACAAGATATAAATTTCTAATATTAATAAAAACAGTTTTATTAAACATAAAGGAAAATGAGACGTTTGTTTGTTTTGTTACTAAATTACTGAACAGTTGACACCACTCACTGCCAACTCTTCAGCTATTCTTTTACCAACGAATAGTGGAATTGACCGTTCCATTACTAAGCCTCCACAACTGAAAAAGTGATAATGTTCAATGATGAGATTCGAACTCGAAACTGGCCGGACAACAGGACAGTACCATGACCAACAAACAAGTACAATAATCAATAAACTAATACCATAACCAACTAATTAATGCCATAACCAACAAACAAGTACAATAACCAACAAACTAATACCATAACCAACAAACAAGTACAGTAACCCACAAACTAATACAATAACCAACAAACTAATACCATAACCAACAAACAAGTACAGTAACCCACAAACTAATACCATAACCAACTAACTAATGCCATAACCAACAAACAAGTACAATAATCAATAAACTAATACCACAATCAACTAACTAATGTCATAACCAAAAAACAAGTACAATAACCAACAAACTAATATCATAACTAACAAAAAAGTACCGTAACCAACAAACTAGTACCGTAACAAACAAACAAGTACAATAACCAACAAACCAGTACCATAACCAACAAGCAAGTACAATAACCAACAAATTAATACCATAACTAACAAAGAAGTACAATAATCAACAAACTAATACAATAACCAAGAAACAAGTACAATAACCAACAAGACAGTACTATAACCAACAAACAAGTACAATAACCAACACACTAATACCATAACCAACAAACAAGTACAATAACCAACAAATTAATACCATAACTAACAAAGAAGTACAATAATCAACAAACTAATACAATAACCAAGAAACAAGTACAATAACCAACAAGACAGTACCATAACCAACAAGCAAGTATACAATAAACAAGTACCATAACCAAAAAACAAATACCGTAACCAACAAACCAGTACCATAACCCCAATTTACTCTTGATGAGAAAAAGTCCAGGGCCCGGCATGGCCAAGCGTGTACGACTCGTAATCTGAGGGTCGGGAGTTTGCATCCCCCTCGCGCCAAACATGCTTGCCCTTTCAGCCGTGGGTGCGTTATAATGTGACGGTCAATCGCACCATTCGTTGGTAAAAGAGTAGCCCAAAAGTTGGCGGTGGGTGGTAATGATTAGTTGCCTTCCCTCTAGTCTTACACTGCTAAATTAGGGACGGCTAGCACAGATAGCCCTCGAGTAGCTTTGTGCGAAATTCAAAACAAACAAACAAAGATAAAAAAATCCATCATCTGAAACGGCTCGAGTTGCAAAGATTCGTTTTAGTGTCTTTAAGAATATTAATTATAACATATGCGTAATGAGTTGGTACTAATATGTCCTGGTAACAAGTTGCGGTTTTATCTTGATGTGTTACAAGTTGGATCCTCACATGTACAGAAGGGGAAAGAATGTAATATTGTCACACCAAGTGACACATGTACAGAAGGGGAAAGAATGTAATATTGTCACACCAAGTGACACATGTACAGAAGGGGAAAGAATGTAATATTGTCACACCAAGTGACACATGTACAGAAGGGGAAAGAATGTAATATTGTCACACCAAGTGACATATGTACAGAGGGAGAAATTAATGTGAAATTGTCACACCAAGTGACACATGTACAGAGGGAGAAATTAATGTAAAATTGTCACATCAAGTGACACATGTACAGAGGAAGAAATTAATGTGAAATTGTTACACCAAGTGACACATGTACAGAAATGAGAATTAATGTAAAATTGTCACATGAAATGACACATGTAGAGAGAGAGGAGTTAATGTAATACTGTCCCACCAAGAGTCACTTGTACAGATAAGAGAACCAACGTAATATTCTCACATTAAATTAGATGTGTACAGAGATTGGTGCTAATGTAATGTTATGATACTAAATTAGATGTGTACAGAGACTGGTTCCAATGTAATGTTATGACACTAAATTAGATGTGTACAGAGACTGGTTCCAATGTAATGTTATGACACTAAATTAGATGTGTACAGAGACTGGTTCCAATGTAATGTTATGACACTAAATTAGATGTGTACAGAGACTGGTTCCAATGTAATGTTATTACACTAAATTAGATGTGTACAGAGATTGGTGCCAATGTAATGTTATCACACTAAAGTTTGTAATGCTGAGAAATTCTTTAGAGTGTATAACATGCGCCTTATGATGTTTCTGGTTGTGTGTGTACAGGTTTATAAACATAAAACTAGGAGACATGTTACAGCATGGTTAAAGATATTTGGTCAGTCCTATTGAGATCCTGTTGTTAGAGTATTTTGTCCACAAAATTTCTTGTAAGCACATATTTATCTGATCTACCAGATCACCCGATTTCTGAAGTCATGTGAATACTGTTGTGAGACTCGTTGACCTCTGGTTGTGAGAGTATTTGAAGTCATGAGGCCTTAGTAGTGCTCCTGGTGGCAGCATGCGACAACTGTGACATAGCTATCCACCTGACAGCCTTAAGAACCGTCTGCAATGACACATCAAACAAGATACACTGAACAACAAAACTTTCTTTATTATTTCAAGTTTCCCCCAGACAAGTGAGGATCATTTAGTGCTAGTAGTAATATCGTCTTCAGTCTTTATGAATGGTGGAAATTTGGTGAAATTGTTTGTTGTTTGTTTTGAATTTCGCGTAAAGCTACACTAGGGCTCCCTTCGCCAGCTATCCCTAATTTACCAGCGTAACACTAGAAAGAGGGCACCTACCGCCAATAATATTTTGAATCTTACTGTTCGTTAGGTTATTAATTAGTATAGGTATAAAGATGTTCCTTTATAAAAGTTTAATTTTGGTTTTAGTTGTTGTATAAGTAGGGCTTCTTTGAGTTTTGCTTTTGTTTATATACGTTTCCCTATTTAGTAACATAGATGTTTTCTATGGTTATGTTGTGTTTATTTTATTTGTAGTGTTCAAAAACGTGTGAAAGTGTTTTTTGTGTTCTTTTAATTTAGTTTCCATTTTTCTACTTGTTTCTTCAATATAGAAGTCGTGGCAGTTGTTGTATTGTATTTTATAAATAATGTTGGTGTTGTGTTTGTCAGTGTAGTTTTTACACAGTATGGCCTTTAGTTTTGTACGTGGTTTTTGAATACATTTGGTATTAACTGGAATGTCATATTTTGTTACTAATTTTGCCAAATGTTGGTTATTTGTTTGCTGATGTCAGGAATATATGGTATACAGCAGTATATGCTTTCGTAATTTTTTAAATCGTGAGATATATTTACTTTTGTTGGTTGTTTTTGCTTTCTGTCTAGATGTGTGCGTATAATGTTTTCTACGGTTTGTGAAGGAAACTTATTGATGTTGATGAAGTATTGTTTTATTTTGTCTAATTCGTCGTTAATTTTATCTGGCAAGCATAGTTTTATGGCTGTGTTTATTTGGTTTCTTAGTATGTTGAGTTTTTGCTTTGAGTTTCATGTGCTGAGTCCTGGGGAATGTATAGTCCAGTATGGGTGATTTTTTTCTGTTGATTTCTGCTTTGAATTTTGTATCAGTTTCAGTGATCTTGAGGTTAAGAAATGCTATTTGGTTAGTTTTTTCCTGTTCACAGGTGAACTTAATGTTGAGGTGTATCGAGTTAATGTGATTGAAAAAACTAAGTGTGTGTTCTGTAGATGTGAATCCAGCGATTGTATCATCAACATACCTGTACCAGTATAGTGGTGAGTGTAATGTATCATCAACATACCTGTACCAGTATAGTGGTGGGTGTATTGTATCATCAACATACCTGTACCAGTATAGTTGTGGGTGTAATGTATCATCAACACACCTGTACCAGTATAGTGGTGGGTGTAATGTATCATCAACATACCTGTACCAGTATAGTGGTGGGTGTAATGTATCATCAACATACCTGTACCAGTATGGTGGTGGGTGTAATGTTTCATCAACATACCTGTACCAGTATAGTTGTGGGTGTAATGTATCATCAACATACCTGTACCAGTATAGTGGTGGGTGTAATGTATCATCAACATACCTGTACCAGTATGGTGGTGAGTGTAATGTATCATCAACATACCTGTTCCAGTATAGTGGTGGGTGTAATGTATCATCAACATACCTGTACCAGTATAGTGGTGGGTGTAATGTATCATCAACATACCTGTACCAGTATAGTGGTGGGTGTAATGTATCATCAACATACCTGTACCAGTATAGTGGTGGGTGTAATGTATCATCAACATACCTGTACCAGTATAGTGGTGGGTGTAATGTATCATCAACACACCTGTACCAGTATAGTGGTGGGTGTAATGTATCATCAACATACCTGTACCAGTATAGTTGTGGGTGTAATGTATCATCAACATACCTGTACCAGTATAGTGGTGGGTGTAATGTATCATCAACATACCTGTACCAGTATAGTGGTGGGTGTAATGTATCATCAACATACCTGTACCAGTATAGTTGTGGGTGTAATGTATCATCAACACACCTGTACCAGTATAGTGGTGGGTGTAATGTTTCATCAACATACCTGTACCAGTATGGTGGTGGGTGTAATGTATCATCAACATACCTGTACCAGTATAGTGGTGGGTGTAATGTATCATCAACATACCTGTACCAGTATAGTGGTGGGTGTAATGTATCATTAACATACCTGTACCAGTATAGTGGTGGGTGTAATGTATCATCAACATACCTGTACCAGTATAGTGGTGGGTGTAATGTATCATCAACATACCTGTACCAGTATAGTGGTGGGTATAATGTATCATTAACATACCTGTACCAGTATAGTGGTGGGTGTAATGTATCATCAACATACCTGTAACAGTATAGTTGTGGGTGTAATGTATCATCAACACACCTGTACCAGTATAGTGGTGGGTGTAATGTTTCATCAACATACCTGTACCAGTATGGTGGTGGGTGTAATGTATCATGAACATACCTGTACCAGTATAGTGGTGGGTGTAATGTATCATCAACATATCTGTACCAGTATAGTGGTGGGTGTAATGTATCATCAACATACCTGTACCAGTATAGTGGTGGGTGTAATGTATCATCAACATACCTGTACCAGTATAGTGGTGGGTGTAATGTTTCATCAACATACCTGTACCAGTATGGTGGTGGGTGTAATGTATCATCAACATACCTGTACCAGTATAGTGGTGGGTGTAATGTATCATCAACATACCTGTACCAGTATAGTGGTGGGTGTAAGGCTGAACTGATCGCTTGTGATTCAATCTATGTCATAAAAATGTTAGCTAGAACTGGTTACAAAGGATTCCCAATACTTAGGCCATTTATTTGTAGATAATTTTGGTTATTGAACGTAAAATTAATTTTGATGGTAGTAAATTCTGTAAGGGTTGCTAATTGGTTGCTGGAGATGTGTACCAATGGGTTGGGGTCTTGGATATAAAGTTTTAAAGCTATCTTACAGGCTTCAGTCGTTGGGACTTCTGTGAACAGAGAAATTACGTGAAAACTGTTCATTAAGGCTTTGTGCTTCAGTTGGTCAAGAATATATTTAAAGTTAAAATTCTTTGAAAAAGGGGCCGGTTGATGTTACATATTTAGAAAAGGCTCACACTATATATTTACCAAGGCTGTAGTTAAATGATTCGTAGGTTGACATTTTGGGTCGTAGTGGACAATTGGGTTTGTGAGGTTTGGAAGTGCCGTATAGTTGTGATGTGCATGAGTCGGCAAGATTAAAGGTTTTCTGATATTGTGTTTTTTTTTCTCACTTGTAGTAATATTTTGACTGGTTTTCGTGTGTTTTTGTTGGTTTGTGTTTATTAGTTTAAATTTGTTTGGATCTGATAAGATGTTCTTGTGTTTATTAGTTTAAATTTGTTTGGATCTGATAAGATGTTCTTGTGTTTATTAGTTTAAATTTGTTTGGATCTGATAAGATGTTCTTGTGTTTATTAGTTTAAATTTGTTTGGATCTAATAAGATGTTCTTGATTTTTTGAATATATTCATTTGTGCTCATTATAACTATACCATTGGCTTTATCTGCTTTATAGTACAGCGATAATACAGCGGTATATCTACAGATTTACAACGCTAAAATCAGGGGTTCTATTCCCCTTTATGGGCTCAGCAGATAGCCCGATGTGGTTTTGCTATGAGAAAACACACACTTATCTGCTTTAAGAACTTTGTTAGATTGTTCATAAAATTAATGTCTTTTCGTGTGAGGTTGTTTTTTTAGTTTTCTTTTCTGTGAAATTATGCTGATGGTTTTGTGTGACAATTCTTTGAAAAAGTTGTTTATTGTTTAAGATACTGTTTTGAGGTATTTCGGGGAAATAGAAGTTTACAGTTCTACCTGGAAAGATAGATTGTTGGTTGTCGAGGGAATTGTTGTTGGTGTTGTCTTCTTTCTATTGGTTGTTTTCCATTGTTTTGTTACTGGTTTCGGTTTGTGTAGAATGGATCACCAGTCTTCTAGCTACGTCTTCCAGACATTTCAATATATGGAATATTTCTAGATGTTACTGTGAAGTTGGGTCCTTTGTTCAATAGATGTATTTCTTCATTGCTTAATTGTCCGTCTGATCTGTTAATTACGAGGTTAGTTGGTAGTTCGTTGTGTTGGCGTCTTTTTTGTTGTTGCCACCTTAGTTTATCTAGTTTCTTGTTGTTGCCACCTAAGTTTATCTACTTTCTTGTTGTTGCCACCTTAGTATATATAGTTTCTTGTTGTTGCCACTTTAGTTTATCTAGTTTCTTGTTGTTGTTACCATAGTTTATCTAGTTTCTTGTTGTTGCCACCTTAGTTTATCTATTTTCTTGTTGTTGCTACCTTAGTTTATCTAGTTTTTTGTTGTTGCTACCTTAGTTTATCTTGTTTCTTGTTGTTGCCACCTTAGTATATATAGTTTCTTGTTGTTACCACCTTATTTTATCTAGTTTCTTGTTGTTGCCACTTTAGTTTATATAGTTTCTTGTTGTTGCTACCTTATTTTATCTAATTTCTTGTTGTTGTCACCTTAGTTTATCTAGTTTCTTGTTGTTGCCACCTTAGTTTATCTAGTTTCTTGTTGTTGCTACCTTATTTTATCTAATTTCTTGTTGTTGTCACCTTAGTTTATCTAGTTTCTTGTTGTTGCCACCTTAGTTTATCTGGTTTCTTGTTGTTGCTACCTTATTTTATCTAATTTCTTGTTGTTGTCACCTTAGTTTATCTAGTTTCTTGTTGTTGCCACCTTAGTTTATCTAGTTTCTTGTTGTTGCTACCTTATTTTATCTAATTTCTTGTTGTTGTCACCTTAGTTTATCTAGTTTCTTGTTGTTGCCACCTTAGTTTATCTGGTTTCTTGTTGTTGCCACCTTAGTTTATCTGGTTTCTTGTTGTTGCCACCTTAGTTTATCTAGTTTCTTGTTGTAGCGGACCATCTTTCCCTTGTCATTCCTACTATTCGTTTGATAGATGTTGTGTTGTACGAGTCCATAAATGTCTGGTTGAATGCAGCAGGCCTGTTGATAGTCTAGATTCATTTTTTGTTTCTGTAGGCCATTTAGTTCTTTATATTTCCACTTTAACATGGTTTTTAGTAGTTTTTTATATAAATTATAGATAATATTCGTTTGTTTGTTTTGGATTTTCGCGCAAAGCTACACGAGGGCTATCAGCGTCACCCGCCCCTAATTTAGCAATGTAAGACTAGAGGGAAGGCATCTAGTCATCACCACCCACCGCCAACTCTTAAGCTACACGTTTACCAATGAATAGCGGGATTGACCGTTATATTATAACGCCCCCACGGCTGAAAGGGCGAGCATGTTTGGTGCGAAGAGGAATCGAATCCGCGACCCTCAAATTACGAGTCAAACACCTCAACCCTCCTGGCCTTATAGATAATGTTTGTGCTCTGATTAAAATACTTGGATGGTTTTATCAACACAAAATCAGGGATTAGTTTTTCCTTTCTTCACTGTTGGATGAAATTAATGTGATTTCTTCTATTAACGATTTTTGGTTTAAGTTTCTTAGTTTCGTTAGGATCGCACGAGCGTGTACAATAGTGAACGAATATAAATATTTAATTATTACTGTCGAATCTAATTAGTCATTCCCTGTAAATTTTACCCGAAGGAAAATAATAAACATAACATTTATGACTGAACTAGTCAAATCTTTTAATGTATACTGTGAAATAAGGTAAGTTTAGAAGCATATTGGAATTCAAACACATAACACAGAACACTAAGAAATACTATACACATACGGAGAGCTCAGATTGTGTAGATTTGTGCTTAACTTCAAACAACCAGATCGATAGGGTACAGGTCCCCATCGGCTTTTAAAATGCATTTTATAAAATAATCAAATCTCTTGTGAATCTACGATTTTTTTTCCTCTAATAACAACTGTTAAAGAATTTTTTTTTAAATATCACCAATACTTTATCTTGTCACACAAACTAATAATATGTCAGCCTTTGATTTGTTTTAAATTTTGCGCTAAGCTGCATGAGAGCTATCTGTGCCTAATTTAACAGTGAACAATTAAAATGAAGACAGCGATTCAACATCACTCACCGCCTACTTTATGTAGCACTCTCGCGCTAAAAGAGAGAGCATGTTTTGGTGAGACGGGGATTCGAATCCGCCACCTACTAATTACTGTCGAGCGTCTTAGCTAGCCACCAGACCAAGACTTGGGAGTTGTCTCTGTATTTTACACAGGAAATAAGTGATGTCGCTTGTTTTGAGGCCCGGCACGGCCAAGTGTGTTAAGGCGTTCGACTCGTAATCCGAGGGTCGCGCGTTCGAATCCCGGTCGCACCAAACATGCTCGCCCTTTCGGGTGTTGGGGCGTTATAAAGTGACGGTAAATCCTACTATTCGTTGGTAAAATAGTAGCCCAAGAGTTGGCGGTGGGTTCCTTCCCTCTAGTCTTACACCCCTAAATTAGGAACAGCTAGCGCAGATAGCCCTCGTGTAGCTTTCTGCGAAATTCAAAAACAAACAAAGCTTGTTGTGATGACAGTACTTTACACGGCGATATAAACAAAAAACTACACGATGGGTAACTTGAATGTTGGTGCCACTTTTAGGTTGTCATGGCATGGTTCAACTGTTCTTCATCTAATGATTGGTGTAATAATTTCTATGTATTTATATAAGTAACATGATTTTAATTTAAAACAACCAGATGATTACGTTAATAGGAACTTACTTAGGGCGTCTCTTACCAAGGTAGTTTCTCATTAAATGTAACAATAGAGCTACACAAGCATAGTGCCTGTCAAGGAGAAATACACATTTACCATTTTAACTTTTCAACTAATAGAGGGCGTCTTCATTTTTTCCACGAGTAGTATTTTCAAATAAGGCCTAACTTCTAGATTACTCCTTCTCTAATGTAATTAGATCTCTCAGATGTCCAGTATTATTTGGAAACACCTAATAATATTTATTTATTACAGTCGAATCTTATTAACCATTCCCCGTAAATTTTACCCGAAGGGAAAGAATAAACATAACATTTATGACTGAATTAGACAAATCTTTTAATGTATACTGAGAAATTCATACAGATAAGTAGACTGGTTTCATTTGGTAAAGGTGAAATATAGCTTCGTGTGAGATACCTCAGGGAGGATTATATCATATTCTTGAAACGGATCATCTGACGTTGTCATAAAGCTCGAGTTTTTATCTAACAGCAACTTCCAAGTGTGTTACTTTCTGTGTCGATATCTCAGGTTTTGACAAATATTACAGTAAACGTGTAGGAAACTTATTATCACATTCTATAGGGTAAAGGTAACGGTTCTAGTATCTCTCAACCTATACACATTAGTAAGACCAGTTACTGACATTCAGTTCTTTGACTGATATTCAAGTTCCCTACTTCAGTAGCCAGAGGAACTTATACCCCACTTCATATTGTTTCCTTCATTATCCTATCTAACAGATTAGTTGTTGTTTTAATTACATGGTGCATGAGTGAAAGTTTCGTTATGAGATATTTCTAAGATTGCTTGTAAAACATAAACATTTTTCGACCACCTGTGCAATATACCACATGAAATCTGGATGTTCTGAAATTAATATTACACTAATTGTAACAGTCAGCTTCTGGTGCAGGTCAAAATCTATAACATTGATAATAGTGTATCTAGAAGTGATACACAACAACATTGATGGTTGTGAGTCTACAAGTGATACACAATAACATTGATAATAGTGTGTCTAGAAGTGATGCACAACAACATTGATGGTTGTGCGTGGAGAAATGATACATAATGTTATGTGTTTTATCCCGACTGACTAAATTGTGCACTATTATGTAAACATCACAGTAGCTTGCTTGCATTGCACTCTGTACGTTTTATATAATGGAAACATTACACCAACCCTTACTGTGTTCTATAGATTAAATATTCTACTTCGTGTTTTGTTTCAAAACGTGTATTGCTGCATTTGAAATGTGCTTTTATTATTTGTCTCACTACATCATTACAATTCACAGTATGCCTTTAGTTAAGATAGAAACTCGTCGGGAAGAATTTTGCTTTCACTGATTCGAGTTGCAGACATAAAAAAAGTTGTATTTGTTACAAGTTCAGACACTTGTATTAAACCAGAAGCGGCCTCATTCAGAGAAATCTAAAGGATACGTTGTCTTAGTATGTTTGTTTTATTTTAACTTATCTTTGTACAAGAGACTTTACCCAGACATTCGTCACATTGAAGAGGAAGTTCACTGAGCAACCACACTGTAATGGATTTTATGTTTTCATATCTTCTTCCTTACTTGTATAAACCATTTGTTCTTTACTGGTATGTGCCCTTATCACACCTTGTTCGTCACTTGTACGTTCCATTTTTACACCCTATTGAAAACATTGGTCTTCTAATAGCTTCCTATTTAAGAAATAGTGTATTATTTCATTTCTCTCTTTTGGTGGCAGCATTGTGTATTTTATCTGTAATAATATATGTTATACAAAATCAAATGTTATCTCTTTAATGGAAAATTCATTTACGTTCTGTTTACAGAATACAGTGTTGGTGATTAATTATTTACGTTCTTTATACAGAATACAGTGTGGGTTATTCATTATTTACTTTCTGTATACAGAATACAGTGTGGGTAATTCATTATTTACGTTCTGTATACAGAATACAGTGTGGGTGATTCATTATTTACGTTCTGTATACAGAATACAGTGTGGGTGATACATTATTTACGTTCTGTATACAGAATACAGTGTGGGTGATTCATTATTTACGTTCTTTATACAGAATACAGTGTGGGTAATTCATTATTTACGTTCTTTATACAGAATACAGTGTGGGTTATTCATTATTAACTGAAGAAGCGTTGTTTTTTATACTTTTTTCATTTTCTTTCATCTCTGACAAACAAGTAAACCTTATACAAACCTTTGTTTTATTTGAGAAACTGGTTTTCTCCAGTAATATCTAAGGAGATACAGTCAAGTTCAGAAATTAAAAAACAAAGAGCAGCCATAGAGTAATATTATTGGACAATAACTTCCGGAAGTTACATCTGACGGAAGTAAATAAATTATAATATTATTGGACAATAACTTCCGGAAGTTACATCTGACGGAAGTAAATAAATTGTAATATTATTGGACAATAACTTCCGGAAGTTACATCTGACGGAAGTAAATAAATGGACTCTACATCTGAATTAGACACTTAAACAGAGAAATTACAAAAATTCATAACAAGAAAGTAAATGTAATTAATATGAATTGAAATATGGCTTTGTGTGTTTGTGTTTTTCTTATAAAAAAGCCACATTAGGCTATCTGCACCGAGTATGGTGTTGAATAATGTAAAACGAAAAATTAAAACAAATTAGAAAAATAAAGATAATACAAGTAAAAGAAAATTACTAATATTTTAAAATACGGTTATTGTGTCTGACAGATGTGTCGGAACTGTTCGGAAATCACTACGACGATAAGTGTTTAGTTCCAGCTTCAAAACCTGCCACAACGTGTTGTACACGTTTTCCACAAGAACATTTCTATTTCAGCACATATTAACAAAATAAACAAACCTTTAGAATGTATAACTGGTTATTGTTTGTTCTTGAGTCATATTGGGCTGTCTTGTTTGTTTGTTTTTGAATTTCGCGCAAAGCTACACAAGGGCTGACTGCGCTAGCCGTCTCTAATTTAGTACTGTAAGGTTAGAGGGAAGGCATCTAGTCATCACCACCCACCGCCAACTCTTGGGCTACTCTTTCACCAACAAATAGTAGGACTTACCGTCACATTATAACGCTTCCACGACTGAAAGGACAAGCATGTTTGGTGCGACGGAGATTCGAATCTATGAATCTCAGATTACGAGTCGAACACTTTAACTCACCTGGCTATGCCAGGCCTGTTTGGACTATCTACTATGTCCGTTAAAGGTAGTCAAACCCCGGTTTAAGCGTTCTGTAAACTAATTCTTGACCCATCGAAACTCAGTGTTTTGTTGTCTTTCTTTTAATTAGGTACAAACCTACACATTGGGTTATCTGTGCTCTACCAGTCACGGGCATAGAAACACAATTTTTAGTAGTATGAGTCCAAAGACATACCGCTGTGCCACTGGAGGAATGCGGTGAAGTTATATCATTACTAATGCATTTTCTATTATAAAATATATATATAGTTACGAACAATAACTCGGTGTACACACGGGTTATATATATATATATAATTATGAACAATAACTCGGTCTATACACGGGTTATATATATATATATAATTATGAACAATAACTCGGTATACACACGGGTTATATATATATATAATTATGAACAATAACTCGGTCTATACACAGGTTATATATATATATATAATTATGAACAATAACTCGGTCTATACACAGGTTATATATATATATATATAATTATGAACAATAACTCGGTCTATACACGGGTTATATATATATATATAATTATGAACAATAACTCGGTCTATACACGGGTTATATATATATATATAATTATGAACAATAACTCGGTATACACACGGGTTATATATATATAATTATGAACAATAACTCGGTCTATACACAGGTTATATATATATAATTATGAACAATAACTCGGAATACACACGGGTTATATATATATATATATAATTATGAACAATAACTCGGTATACACACGGGTTATATATATATATATAATTATGAACAATAACTCGGTCTATACACAGGTTATATATATATATATAATCATGAACAATAACTCGGTATACACACGGGTTATATATATATATAATTATGAACAATAACTCGGTATACACACGGGTTATATATATATATATAATTATGAACAATAACTCGGTCTATACACGGGTTATATATATATATATATATAATTATGAACAATAACTCGGTATACACACGGGTTATATATATATAATTATGAACAATAACTCGGTCTATACACGGGTTATATATATATATATAATTATGAACAATAACTCGGTATACACACGGGTTATATATATATATGTAATTATGAAGAATAACTCGGTCTATACACGGGTTATATATATATATATAATTATGAACAATAACTCGGTATGCACACGGGTTATATATATATAATTATGAACAATAACTCGGTCTATACACGGGTTATATATACATATATATAATTATGAAGAATAATTCGATATACACACGGGTTATATATATATATATATAATTATGAAGAATAACTCGGTCTATACACGGGTTATATATATATATAATTATGAACAATAACACGGTCTATACACGGGTGCTTTTTGTTTTTATAATATACAAAGTTTGTTTGAATCCCAAGTGATTTCTAAGATGTGGGAACAGCTGCTCTGAGAAAACAAAACAAACATAGCGATATTTGGTATTCTCTGGTGAGAACAAAGTACATTCTCTGTAATATTATTGTACTTGTTTTTTTCAGAGTTTACTTTAACCGGATAGATTTTGTTTGCTGTGATATCCACTACATAAATCTTATTTAATCCACGATTTGTATTATTCAGACGGCCCCACTCTTCAGAGTATGCGTGTGTCTGGGGAAATGAGAAGCGACTCAGATAACAGAAATATATAAAATCGAATAAAAGTGGACGTCTTTAAAAGAATAAAAAACACTTTAAACTTCCATTATTCCATAATCCTGTTATAAACGTTAATGGGATGAGTTGAGTGTCTTTAGGGTTAATATATATAACACCAAAACGACACACGTATTGGAAACAATATAAATCGAAAACATAAAATGTTTTTAATACATAAAAAAGGCTTCAAATTGGTTGTGTTTCTTGTGTGTTCTCTATGTAGGCTAAAAACTTTAGTTACAGATATCTTAAACTATAACTTCGTTCAGAAGTTGTTGGAGATAGAAATTATATTGTAAAAACATCTAAAAATACACTCTTACCTTCAACATGTACTCAAAATTCCAATTCAGTTCCTAATCGGGATAACTAGAACAGCACAGTTTCTTCACCACATATTCCTGGTTCATGATGTTGAAACAAATCACCGTAACCTCTGTATAAACAACTCATGTTTCAAACTAATTTCATCACAGACGGCACCAGACTTTCTTCGAACCAACATTTTAAAAAGACAGTTTCTTTCGACAATCATTAAAAGTGTGACTTCTACAAGCTAACATCAACATAGAACACCAGACTTTCTTTGAACCAACATTTTAAAGAGTGAGACATGGTGAAAATACTCTGGATAACTATTGTTGTGACACACGATCATCAGAAACAACAGGACTGAACATGGTGAAATTACTCTGTACGGCTATTGTTGTGACACACGATTATCAGATAAAACAGGACTGGACATGATGAAATTACTCTGCATGACTATTGTTGTAACACACGGTCATCAGATACAACAAGACTGGACATGGTGAAAGTACTCTGTATGACTATTGTTGTGACACACGGTCTTCAGTTACAACAGGACTGGACATGGTGAAAGTTTTCTGTATGAATATTGTGGTGACACATGGCGATCAGATACAACAAGACTGGACATGGTAACTTAGGTTATGACTGCATGCTGTTGATCCATATATTACATTTTTAATATAACAGTATAATATTGTGGTGACACATGGCGATCAGATACAACAAGACTGGACATGGTAACTTAGGTTATGACTGCATGCTGTTGATCCATATATTACATTTTTAATATAACAGTATAATATTGTGGTGACACATGGCGATCAGATACAACAGGACTGGACATGGTAACTTAGGTAATGACTGTTGATCCACATATTACATTTTTAATATAATTACAGGCAGGTAGTAAAGTAACCCGTCCATAAGTTATTAATTTTAGAAATTGAATAATTATTATGGTAGCTATTTATTATGAAAGATACTATTTATCAAGACATTTTATGCCTCAGAAATAACCCGTCATCATAGGATGCACCACCTTGGTAATTAGGGAGACATCAGAATCCAAATTTTATAACGAAACTTAAAAGACCTCTTGCCTCACAACCGTATAACCAAATCCTTGATAAGACTTAACTGGATATTTTTTCGAGTTTTGTCAGTTTTTCAAAATTTGAATTTGCCTCTCCAGTAAAAAATTGTCCTTAGAGTGACCGTTGACCTAATATAATGTTTTTCAATTAATTCTAGTGAGATATTCGATCCTTGCATCAAATATGGACAAAATGTAATTGGTTCTCACACAAATCCAGGACTGCCAATAATACCCCAGCATGGGGAAAAGACAAAAATGGAATCTCATTTTTCCAAATACTCTCTGAAAGATTATGTGAGTTCATCTGAGAGACCGTTTCTCTATCTGTCTGACAAATTACCATTTCTACTTCAAATTCCACAGAACCTTATTCATGTGACAAGACACGGGAAGTTCGATCTGTAGTTACAAACAGATTGAAGACACAGGAAATTCAATCTGTAGTTACAAACAGGTTAAAGACACAGGAAGTTCGATCTGCAGTTACAAACAGATTGAAGACACAGGAAATTCGATCTATAGTTACAAACAGGTTAAAGACACGGGAAGTTTGATAATGTTCAATGATGAGATTCGAACTCGAAACTGGCCGGACAACAGGACAGTACCATGACCAACAAACAAGTACAATAATCAATAAACTAATACCATAACCAACTAATTAATGCCATAACCAACAAACAAGTACAATAACCAACAAGCTAATACCATAACCAACAAACAAGTACAGTAACCCACAAACTAATACCATAACCAACTAACTAATGCCATAACCAACAAACAAGTACAATAATCAATAAACTAATACCACAACCAACTAACTAATGTCATAACCAAAAAACAAGTACAATAACCAACAAACTAATACCACAACCAATAAACAAGTACAATAACAAACAAACTAATATCATAACTAACAAAGAAGTACCGTAACCAACAAACTAGTACCGTAACAAATAAACAAGTACAATAACCAACAAACCAGTACCATAACCAACAAGCAAGTACAATAACCAACAAATTAATACCATAACTAACAAAGAAGTACAATAATCAACAAACTAATACAATAACCAAGAAACAAGTACAATAACCAACAAGACAGTACTATAACCAACAAACAAGTACAATAACCAACACACTAATACCATAACCAACAAACAAGTACAATAACCAACAAATTAATACCATAACTAACAAAGAAGTACAATAATCAACAAACTAATACAATAACCAAGAAACAAGTACAATAACCAACAAGACAGTACCATAACCAACAAGCAAGTATACAATAAACAAGTACCATAACCAGAAAACAAGTACCATAACCAACAAGCAAGTATACAATAAACAAGTACCATAACCAAAAAACAAGTACCATAACCAAAAAACAAATACCGTAACCAACAAACCAGTACCATAACCCCAATTTACTCTTGATGAGAAAAAGTCCAGGGCCCGGCATGGCCAAGCGTGTACGACTCGTAATCTGAGGGTCGGGGGTTCGCATTCCCCTCGCGCCAAACATGCTCGCCCTTTCAGCCGTGGGTGCGTTATAATGTGACGGTCAATCGCACTATTCGTTGGTAAAAGAGTAGCCCAAGAGTTGGCGGTGGGTGGTAATGATTAGTTGCCTTCCCTCTAGTCTTACACTGCTAAATTAGGGACGGCTAGCACAGATAGCCCTCGAGTAGCTTTGTGCGAAATTTAAAACAAACAAACAAAGATAAAAAAATCCATCATCTGAAACGGCTCGAGCTGCAGAGATTCGTTTTAGTGTCTTTAAGAATATTAATTATAACATATGCGTAATGAGCTGGTACTAATATGTCCTGGTAACAAGTTGCGGTTTTACCTTGATGTGTTACAAGTTGGATCCTCACATGTACAGAAGGGGAAAGAATGTAATATTGTCACACCAAGTGACACATGTACAGAAGGGGAAAGAATGTAATATTGTCACATCAAGTGACACATGTAAAGAAGGGGAAAGAATGTAATATTGTCACACCAAGTGACACATGTATAGAGGGAGAAATTAATGTGAAATTGTCACACCAAGTGACACATGTACAGAGGGAGAAATTAATGTAAAATTGTCACACCAAGTGACACATGTACAGAAATGAGAATTAATGTAAAATTGTCACATGAAATGACACATGTAGAGAGAGAGGAGTTAATGTAATACTGTCCCACCAAGAGTCACTTGTACAGATAAGAGAACCAACGTAATATTTTCACATTAAATAAGATGTGTACAGAGATTGGTGCTAATGTAATGTTATGATACTAAATTAGATGTGTACAGAGACTGGTTCCAATGTAATGTTATGACACTAAATTAGATGTGTACAGAGACTGGTTCCAATGTAATGTTATGACACTAAATTAGATGTGTACAGAGACTGGTTCCAATGTAATGTTATTACACTAAATTAGATATGTGTAGAGAGATTGGTGCCAATGTAATGTTATAACACTAAAGTTTGTAATGCTGAGAAATTCTTTAGAGTGTATAACATGCGCCTTATGATGTTTCTGGTTGTGTGTGTACAGGTTTATAAATATAAAACTAAGAGACATGTTACAGCATGGTTAAAGATATTTGCTCAGTCCTATTGAGATCCTGTTGTTAGAGT
The DNA here is from genome assembly GCF_004210375.1 of Tachypleus tridentatus. Classification (NCBI taxonomy): domain Eukaryota; kingdom Metazoa; phylum Arthropoda; class Merostomata; order Xiphosura; family Limulidae; genus Tachypleus; species Tachypleus tridentatus. Next base: position 2,248,751 of record NC_134829.1, on the reverse strand, counting down.
ATTTTGTCCACAAAATTTCTTGTAAGCACATATTTATCTGACCTACCAGATCACCCGATTTCTGAAGTCATGTGAATACTGTTGTGAGACTCGTTGACCTCTGGTTGTGAGAGTATTTGAAGTCATGAGGCCTTAGTAGTGCTCCTGGTGGCAGTATGCGACAACTGTGACATAGCTATCCACCTGACAGCCTTAAGAACCGTCTGCAATGACACATCAAACAAGATACACTGAACAACAAAACTTTCTTTATTATTTCAAGTTTCCCCCAGAGAAGTGAGGATCATTTAGTGCTAGTAGTAATATCGTCTTCAGTCTTTATGAATGGTGGAAATTTGGTGAAATTGTTTGTTGTTTGTTTTGAATTTCGCGTAAAGCTACACTAGGGCTCCCTTCGCCAGCTATCCCTAATTTACCAGCGTAACACTAGAGAGAGGGCACCTACCGCCAATAATATTTTGAATCTTACTGTTCGTTAGGTTATTAATTAGTATAGGTATAAAGGTGCTCCTTTATAAAGGTTTAATTTTGGTTTTAGTTGTTGTATAAGTAGGGCTTCTTTGAGTTTTGCTTTTGTTTATATTTGTTTCCCTATTTAGTAACATAGATGTTTTCTATGGTTATGTTGTGTTTATTTTATTTGTAGTGTTCAAAAACGTGTGAAAGTGTTTTTTGTGTTCTTTTAATTTAGTTTCCATTTTTCTACTTGTTTCTTCAATATAGAAGTCGTGGCAGTTGTTGTATTGTATTTTATAAATTATGTTGGTGTTGTGTTTGTCAGTGTAGTTTTTACACAGTATGGCCTTTAGTTTTGTACGTGGTTTTTGAATACATTTGGTATTAACTGGAATGTCATATTTTGTTACTAATTTTTGCCAAATGTTGGTTATTTGTTTGCTGATGTCAGGAATATATGGTATACAGCAGTATATGCTTTCGTAATTTTTTAAATCGTGGGATATATTTACTTTTGTTGGTTGTTTTTGCTTTCTGTCTAGATGTGTGCGTATAATGTTTTCTACGGTTTGTGAAGGAAACTTATTGATGTTTAAGAGTATTGTTTTATTTTGTCTAATTCGTCGTTAATTTTATCTGGCAAGCATAGTTTTATGGCTGTGTTTATTTGGTTTCTTAGTATGTTGAGTTTTTGCTTTGAGTTTCATGTGCTGAGTCCTGGGGAATGTATAGTCCAGTATGGGTGATTTTTTTCTGTTGATTTCTGCTTTGAATTTTGTATCAGTTTCAGTGATCTTGAGGTTAAGAAATGCTATTTGGTTAGTTTTTTCCTGTTCACAGGTGAACTTAATGTTGAGGTGTATCGAGTTAATGTGATTGAAAAAACTAAGTGTGTGTTCTGTAGATGTGAATCCAGCAATTGTATCATCAACATACCTGTACCAGTATAGTGGTGGGTGTAATGTATCATCAACATACCTGTACCAGTATAGTGGTGGGTGTAATGTATCATCAACATACCTGGACCAGTATGGTGGTGGGTGTAAGGCTGAACTGATCGCTTGTGATTCAATCTATGTCATAAAAATGTTAGCTAGAACTGGTTACAAAGGATTCCCAATACTTAGGCCATTTATTTGTAGATAATTTTGGTTATTGAACGTAAAATTAATTTTGATGGTAGTAAATTCTGTAAGGGTTGCTAATTGGTTGCTGGAGATGTGTACCAATGGGTTGGGGTCTTGGATATAAAGTTTTAAAGCTATCTTACAGGCTTCAGTCGTTGGGACTTCTGTGAACAGAGAAATTACGTGAAAACTGTTCATTAAGGCTTTGTGCTTCAGTTGGTCAAGAATATATTTAAAGTTAAAATTCTTTGAAAAAGGGGCCGGTTGATGTTACATATTTAGAAAAGGCTCACACTATATATTTACCAAGGCTGTAGTTAAATGATTCGTAGGTTGACATTTTGGGTCGTAGTGGACAATTGGGTTTGTGAGGTTTGGAAGTGCCGTATAGTCGTGATGTGCATGAGTCGGTAAGATTAAAGGTTTTCTGATATTGTGTTGTTTTTTTCACTTGTAGTAATATTTTGTTTGACTGGTTTTCGTGTGTTTTTGTTGGTTTGTGTTTATTAGTTTAAATTTGTTTGGATCTGATAAGATGTTCTTGATTTTTTGAATATATTCATTTGTGCTCATTTAAACTATACCATTGGCTTTATCTGCTTTATAGTACAGCGATAATACAGCGGTATATCTACAGATTTACAACGCTAAAATCAGGGGTTCTATTCCCCTTTATGGGCTCAGCAGATAGCCCGATGTGGTTTTGCTATGAGAAAACACACACTTATCTGCTTTAAGAACTTTGTTAGATTGTTCATAAAATTAATGTCTTTTCGTGTGAGGTTGTTTTTTTAGTTTTCTTTTCTGTGAAATTATGCTGATGGTTTTGTGTGACAATTCTTTGAAAAAGTTGTTTATTGTTTAAGATACTGTTTTGAGGTATTTCGGGGAAATAGAAGTTTACAGTTCTACCTGGAAAGATAGATTGTTGGTTGTCGAGGGAATTGTTGTTGGTGTTGTCTTCTTTCTATTGGTTGTTTTCCATTGTTTTGTTGCTGGTTTCGGTTTGTGTAGAATGGATCACCAGTCTTCTAGCTACGTCTTCCAGACATTTCAATATATGGAATATTTCTAGATGTTACTGTGAAGTTGGGTCCTTTGTTCAATAGATGTATTTCTTCATTGCTTAATTGTCCGTCTGATCTGTTAATTACGAGGTTAGTTGGTGGTTCGTTGTGTTGGCGTCTTTTTTGTTGTTGCCACCTTAGTTTATCTAGTTTCTTGTTGTTGCCACCTAAGTTTATCTACTTTCTTGTTGTTGCCACCTTAGTATATATAGTTTCTTGTTGTTGCCACTTTAGTTTATCTAGTTTCTTGTTGTTGTTACCTTAGTTTATCTAGTTTCTTGTTGTTGCCACCTTAGTTTATCTATTTTCTTGTTGTTGCTAAATTAGTTTATCTAGTTTTTTGTTGTTGCTACCTTAGTTTATCTTGTTTCTTGTTGTTGCCACCTTAGTATATATAGTTTCTTGTTGTTACCACCTTAGTTTATCTAGTTTCTTGTTGTTGCCACTTTAGTTTATATAGTTTCTTGTTGTTGCTACCTTATTTTATCTAATTTCTTGTTGTTGTCACCTTAGTTTATCTAGTTTCTTGTTGTTGCCACCTTAGTTTATCTAGTTTCTTGTTGTTGCTACCTTATTTTATCTAATTTCTTGTTGTTGTCACCTTAGTTTATCTAGTTTCTTGTTGTTGTCACCTTAGTTTATCTGGTTTCTTGTTGTTGCTACCTTATTTTATCTAATTTCTTGTTGTTGTCACCTTAGTTTATCTAGTTTCTTGTTGTTGCCACCTTAGTTTATCTAGTTTCTTGTTGTTGCTACCTTATTTTATCTAATTTCTTGTTGTTGTCACCTTAGTTTATCTAGTTTCTTTTTGTTGCCACCTTAGTTTATCTGGTTTCTTGTTGTTGCCACCTTAGTTTATCTAGTTTCTTGTTGTTGCCACCTTAGTTTATCTGGTTTCTTGTTGTTGCCACCTTAGTTTATCTAGTTTCTTGTTGTAGCGGACCATCTTTCCCTTGTCATTCCTACTATTCGTTTGATAGATGTTGTGTTGTACGAGTCCATAAATGTCTGGTTGAATGCAGCAGGCCAGTTGATAGTCTAGATTCATTTTTTGTTTCTGTAGGCCATTTAGTTCTTTATATTTCCAGTTTAACATGGTTTTTAGTAGTTTTTTATATAAATTATAGATAATATTCGTTTGTTTGTTTTGGATTTTCGCGCAAAGCTACACGAGGGCTATCAGCGTCACCCGCCCCTAATTTAGCAATGTAAGACTAGAGGGAAGGCATCTAGTCATCACCACCCACCGCCAACTCTTAAGCTACACGTTTACCAATGAATAGCGGGATTGACCGTTATATTATAACGCCCCCACGGCTGAAAGGGCGAGCATGTTTGGTGCGAAGAGGAATCGAATCCGCGACCCTCAAATTACGAGTCAAACACCTCAACCCTCCTGGCCTTATAGATAATGTTTGTGCTCTGATTAAAATACTTGGATGGTTTTATCAACACAAAATCAGGGATTAGTTTTTCCTTTCTTCACTGTTGGATGAAATTAATGTGATTTCTTCTATTAACGATTTTTGGTTTAAGTTTCTTAGTTTCGTTAGGATCGCACGAGCGTGTACAATAGTGAACGAATATAAATATTTAATTATTACTGTTGAATCTAATTAGTCATTCCCTGTAAATTTTACCCGAAGGAAAATAATAAACATAACATTTATGACTGAACTAGTCAAATCTTTTAATGTATACTGTGAAATAAGGTAAGTTTAGAAGCATATTGGAATTCAAACACATAACACAGAACACTAAGAAATACTGTACACATACGGAGAGCTCAGATTGTGTAGATTTGTGCTTAACTTCAAACAACCAGATCGATAGGGTACAGGTCCCCATCGGCTTTTAAAATGCATTTTATAAAATAATCAAATCTCTTGTGAATCTACGATTTTTTTTTCCTCTAATAACAACTGTAAAATAATTTTTTTTTAAATATCACCAATACTTTATCTTGTCACACTAACTAATAATATGTCAGCCTTTGATTTGTTTTAAATTTTGCGCTAAGCTGCATGAGAGCTATCTGTGCCTAATTTAACAGTGAACAATTAAAATGAAGACAGCGATTCAACATCACTCACCGCCTACTTTATGTAGCACTCTCGCGCTAAAAGAGAGAGCATGTTTTGGTGAGACGGGGATTCGAATCCGCCACCCACTAATTACTGTCGAGCGTCTTAGCTAGCCACCAGACCAAGACTTGGGAGTTGTCTCTGTATTTTACACAGGAAATAAGTGTTGTCGCTTGTTTTGAGGCCCGGCACGGCCAAGTGTGTTAAGGCGTTCGACTCGTAATCCGAGGGTCGCGGGTTCGAATCCCGGTCGCACCAAACATGCTCGCCCTTTCGGGTGTTGGGGCGTTATAAAGTGACGGTAAATCCTACTATTCGTTGGTAAAATAGTAGCCCAAGAGTTGGCGGTGGGTGCCTTCCCTCTAGTCTTACACCCCTAAATTAGGAACAGCTAGCGCAGATAGCCCTCGTGTAGCTTTCTGCGAAATTCAAAATCAAACAAAGCTTGTTGTGATGACAGTACTTTACACGGCGATATAAACAAAAAACTACACGATGGGTAACTTGAATGTTGGTGCCACTTTTAGGTTGTCATGGCATGGTTCAACTGTTCTTCATCTAATGATTGGTGTAGTAATTTCTATGTATTTATATAAGTAACATGATTTTAATTTAAAACAACCAGATGATTACGTTAATAGGAACTTACTTAGGGCGTCTCTTACCAAGGTAGTTTCTCATTAAATGTAACAATAGAGCTACACAAGCATAGTGCCTGTCAAGGAGAAATACACATTTACCATTTTAACTTTTCAACTAATAGAGGGCGTCTGCATTTTTTCCACGAGTAGTATTTTCAAATAAGGCCTAACTTCTAGATTACTCCTTCTCTAATGTAATTAGATCTCTCAGATGTCCAGTATTATTTGGAAACACCTAATAATATTTATTTATTACAGTCGAATCTTATTAACCATTCCCCGTAAATTTTACCCGAAGGGAAAGAATAAACATAACATTTATGACTGAATTAGACAAATCTTTTAATGTATACTGAGAAATTCATACAGATAAGTAGACTGGTTTCATTTGGTAAAGGTGAAATATAGCTTCGTGTGAGATACCTCAGGGAGGATTATATCATATTCTTGAAACGGATCATCTGACGTTGTCATAAAGTTCGAGTTTTTATCTAACAGCAACTTCCAAGTGTGTTACTTTCTGTGTCGATATCTCAGGTTTTGACAAATATTACAGTAAACGTGTAGGAAACTTATTATCACATTCTATAGGGTAAAGGTAACGGTTCTAGTATCTCTCAACCTATACACATTAGTAAGACCAGTTACTGACATTCAGTTCTTTGACTGATATTCAAGTTCCCTACTTCAGTAGCCAGAGGAACTTATACCCCACTTCATATTGTTTCCTTCATTATCCTATCTAACAGATTAGTTGTTGTTTTAATTACATGGTGCATGAGTGAAAGTTTCGTTATGAGATATTTCTAAGATTGCTTGTAAAACATAAACATTTTTCGACCACCTGTGCAATATACCACATGAAATCTGGATGTTCTGAAATTGATATTACACTAATTGTAACAGTCAGCTTCTGGTGCAGGTCAAAATCTATAACATTGATAATAGTGTATCTAGAAGTGATACACAACAACATTGATGGATGTGAGTCTACAAGTGATACACAATAACATTGATAATAGTGTGTTTAGAAGTGATACACAACAACATTGATGGTTGTGTGTCTACAAGTGATGCACAATAATATTGACGGTTGTGTGTCGAGAAGTGATATACAACATTGATGGTTGTGTGTCCAGAAGTGATACACAACAACATTGATGGTTGTGTGTCTAGAAGTGATGCACAATAACACTGATAGTTGTGTGTCTAGAAGTGATAAACAACATTGATAGTTATGTGTCTAGAAGTGATGCACAACAACATTGATGGTTATGCGTGGAGAAATGATACACAATGTTATGTGTTTTATCCCGACTGACTAAATTGTGCACTATTATGTAAACATCACAGTAGCTTGCTTGTATTGCACTCTGTACGTTTTATATAATGGAAACATTACACCAACCCTTACTGTGTTCTACTTTGTACAGATTAAATATTCTACTTCGTGTTTTGTTTCAAAACGTGTATTGCTGCATTTGAAATGTGCTTTTATTATTTGTCTCACTACATCATTACAATTCACAGTATGGCTTTAGTTAAGATAGAAACTCGTCGGGAAGAATTTTGCTTTCACTGATTCGAGTTGCAGACATAAAAAAGTTGTATTTGTTACAAGTTCAGACACTTGTATTAAACCAGAAGCGGTCTCATTCAGAGAAATCTAAAGGATACGTTGTCTTAGTATGTTTGTTTTATTTTAACTTATCTTTGTACAAGAGACTTTACCCAGACATTCGTCACATTGAAGAGGAAATTCACTGAGCAACCACACTGTAATGGATTTTATGTTTTCATATCTTCTTCCTTACTTGTATAAACCATTTGTTCTTTACTGGTATATGCCCTTATCACACCTTGTTCGTCACTTGTACGTTCCATTTTTACACCCTATTGAAAACATTGGTCTTCTAATAGCTTCCTATTTAAGAAATAGTGTATTATTTCATTTCTCTCTTTTGATGGCAGCATTGTGTATTTTACCTGTAATAATATATGTTATACAAAATCAAATGTTATCTCTTTAATGGAAAATTCATTTCGTTCTGTTTACAGAATACAGTGTGGGTGATTCATTATTTACGTTCTGTATACAGAATACAGTGTGGGTGATTCATTATTTACGTTCTGTATACAGAATACAGTGTGGGTGATTCATTATTTACGTTCTGTATACAGAATACAGTGTGGGTGATTCATTATTTACGTTCTGTATACAGAATACAGTGTGGGTGATTCATTATTTACGTTCTGTATACAGAATACAGTGTGGGTGATACATTATTTACGTTCTGTATACAGAATACAGTGTGGGTGATACATTATTTACGTTCTGTATACAGAATACAGTGTGGGTGATACATTATTTACGTTCTTTATACAGAATACAGTGTGGGTTATTCATTATTTACGTTCTGTATACAGAATACAGTGTGGGTGATTCATTATTTACGTTCTGTATACAGAATACAGTGTGGGTGATTCATTATTTACGTTCTGTATACAGAATACAGTGTGGGTGATTCATTATTTACGTTCTGTATACAGAATACAGTGTGAGTGATTCATTATTTACGTTCTGTATACAGAATACAGTGTGGGTGATACATTATTTACGTTCTGTATACAGAATACAGTGTGGGTGATTCATTATTTACGTTCTTTATGCAGAATACAGTGTGGGTTATTCATTATTAACTGAAGAAGCGTTGTTTTTTATATTTTTTTCATTTTCTTTTATCTCTGACAAACAAGTAAACCTTATACAAACCTTTGTTTTATTTGACAAACTGGTTTTCTCCAGTAATATCTAAGGAGATACAGTCAAGTTCAGAAATTAAAAAACAAAGAGCAGCCATAGAGTAATATTATTGGACAATAACTTCCGGAAGTTACATCTGACGGAAGTAAATAAATTATAATATTATTGGACAATAACTTCCGGAAGTTACATCTGACGGAAGTAAATAAATTGTAATATTATTGGACAATAACTTCCGGAAGTTACATCTGACGGAAGTAAATAAATGGACTCTACATCTGAATTAGACACTTAAACAGAGAAATTACAAAATTCATAACAAGAAAGTAAATGTAATTAATATGAATTGAAATATGGCTTTGTGTGTTTGTGTTTTTCTTATAGAAAAGCCACATTAGGCTATCTGCACCGAGTATGGTGTTGAATAATGTAAAACGAAAAATTAAAACAAATTAGAAAAATAAATATAATACAAGTAAAAGAAAATTACTAATATTTTAAAATACGGTTATTGTGTCTGACAGATGTGTCGGAACTGTTCGGAAATCACTACGACGATAAGTGTTTAGTTCCAGCTTCAAAACCTGCCACAACGTGTTGTACACGTTTTCCACAAGAACATTTCTATTTCAGCACATATTAACAAAATAAACAAACCTTTAGAATGTATAACTGGTTATTGTTTGTTCTTGAGTCATATTGGGCTGTCTTGTTTGTTTGTTTTTGAATTTCGCGCAAAGCTACACAAGGGCTGACTGCGCTAGCCGTCTCTAATTTAGTACTGTAAGGTTAGAGGGAAGGCATCTAGTCATCACCACCCACCGCCAACTCTTGGGCTACTCTTTCACCAACAAATAGTAGGACTTACCGTCACATTATAACGCTTCCACGACTGAAAGGACAAGCATGTTTGGTGCGACGGAGATTCGAATCTATGAATCTCAGATTACGAGTCGAACACTTTAACTCACCTGGCTATGCCAGGCCTGTTTGGACTATCTACTATGTCCGTTAAAGGTAGTCAAACCCCGGTTTAAGCGTTCTGTAAACTAATTCTTGACCCATCGAAACTCAGTGTTTTGTTGTCATTCTTTTAATTAGGTACAAACCTACACATTGGGTTATCTGTGCTCTACCAGTCACGGGCATAGAAACACAATTTTTAGTAGTATGAGTCCAAAGACATACCGCTGTGCCACTGGAGGAATGCGGTGAAGTTATATCATTACTAATGCATTTTCTATTATAAAATATATATATAGTTACGAACAATAACTCGGTGTACACACGGGTTATATATATATATATAATTATGAACAATAACTCGGTCTATACACGGGTTATATATATATATATAATTATGAACAATAACTCGGTATACACACGGGTTATATATATATATAATTATGAACAATAACTCGGTCTATACACAGGTTATATATATATATAATTATGAACAATAACTCGGTATACACACGGGTTATATATATATATATAATTATGAACAATAACTCGGTATATACACGGGTTATATATATATGTAATTATGAAGAATAACTCGGTCTATACACGGGTTATATATATATATATATATATATAATTATGAACAATAACTCGGTCTATACACGGGTTATATATATATATATATATATATATATATATAATTATGAACAATAACTCGGTCTATACACGGGTTATATATATATATATAATTATGAACAATAACTCGGTATACACAGGGGTTATATATATATATATATAATTATGAACAATAACTCGGTCTATACACGGGTTATATATATATATATAATTATGAACAATAACTCGGTATATACACGGGTTATATATATATATGTAATTATGAAGAATAACTCGGTCTATACACGGGTTATATATATATATAATTATGAACAATAACTCGGTCTATACACGGGTTATATATATATATAATTATGAACAAAATCTTGGTATACACACGGGTTATATATATATAATTATGAACAATAACTCGGTCTATACACGGGTTATATATATATATATAATTATGAACAATAACTCGGTATACACAGGGGTTATATATATATATATATAATTATGAACAATAACTCGGTCTATACACGGGTTATATATATATATATAATTATGAACAATAACTCGGTATATACACGGGTTATATATATATATGTAATTATGAAGAATAACTCGGTCTATACACGGGTTATATATATATATAATTATGAACAATAACTCGGTCTATACACGGGTTATATATATATATAATTATGAACAATAACTTGGTATACACACGGGTTATATATATATAATTATGAACAATAACTCGGTCTATACACGGGTTATATATATATATATATATAATTATGAAGAATAATTCGATATACACACGGGTTATATATATATATATAATTATGAAGAATAACTCGGTCTATACACGGGTTATATATATATATATAATTATGAACAATAACACGGTCTATACACGGGTGCTTTTTGTTTTTATAATATACAAAATTTGTTTGTTTGAATCCCAAGTGATTTCTAAGATGTGGGAACAGCTGCTCTGAGAAAACAAAACAAACATAGCGATATTTGGTATTCTCTGGTGAGAACAAAGTACATTCTCTGTAATATTATTGTACTTGTTTTTTTCAGAGTTTACTTTAACCGGATAGATTTTGTTTGCTGTGATATCCACTACATAAATCTTATTTAATCCACGATTTGTATTATTCAGACGGCCCCACTCTTCAAAGTATGCGTGTGTCTGGGGAACTGAGAAGCGACTCAGATAACAGAAATATATAAAATCGAATAAAAGTGGACGTCTTTAAAAGAATAAAAAACACTTTAAACTATTCCATAATCCTGTTATAAACGTTAATGGGATGAGTTGAGTGTCTTTAGGGTTAATATATATAACACTAAAACGACACACGTATTGGAAACAATATAAATCGAAAACATAAAATGTTTTTAATACATAAAAAAGGCTTCAAATTGGTTGTGTTTCTTGTGTGTTCTCTATGTAGGCTAAAAACTTTAGTTACAGATATCTTAAACTATAACTTCGTTCAGAAGTTGTTGGAGATAGAAATTATATTGTAAAAGCATCTAAAAATACACTCTTACCTTCAACATGTACTCAAAATTCCAATTCAGTTCCTTATCGGGATAACTAGAACAGCACAGTTTCTTCACCACATATTCATGGTTCATGATGTTGAAATAAATCACCGTAACCTCTGTATAAACAACTCATGTTTCAAACTAATTTCATCACAGACGGCACCAGACTTTCTTCGAACCAACATTTTAAAAAGACAGTTTCTTTCGACAATCATTAAAAGTGTGACTTCTACAAGCTAACATCAACATAGAACACCAGACTTTCTTTGAACCAACATTTTAAAGAGTGAGACATGGTGAAAATACTCTGGATAACTATTGTTGTGACACACGATCATCAGAAACAACAGGACTGAACATGGTGAAATTACTCTGTACGGCTATTGTTGTGACACACGATTATCAGATAAAACAGGACTGGACATGATGAAATTACTCTGCATGACTATTGTTGTAACACACGGTCATCAGATACAACAAGACTGGACATGGTGAAAGTACTCTGTATGACTATTGTTGTGACACACGGTCTTCAGTTACAACAGGACTGGACATGGTGAAAGTTTTCTGTATGAATATTGTGGTGACACATGGCGATCAGATACAACAAGACTGGACATGGTAACTTAGGTTAGGACTGCATGCTGTTGATCCATATATTACATTTTAATATAACAGTATAATATTGTGGTGACACATGGCGATCAGATACAACAAGACTGGACATGGTAACTTAGGTTATGACTGCATGCTGTTGATCCATATATTACATTTTTAATATAACAGTATAATATTGTGGTGACACATGGCGATCAGATACAACAGGACTGGACATGGTAACTTAGGTTATGACTGCATGCTGTTGATCCACATATTACATTTTTAATATAACAGTATAATATTGTGGTGACACATGGCGATCAGATACAACAAGACTGGACATGGTAACTTAGGTTATGACTGCATGCTGTTGATCCACATATTACATTTTTAATATAACAGTATAATATTGTGGTGACACATGGCGATCAGATACAACAGGACTGGACATGGTAACTTAGGTTATGACTGCATGCTGTTGATCCACATATTACATTTTTAATATAACAGTATAATATTGTGGTGGCACATGGCGATCAGATACAACAGGACTGGACATGGTAACTTAGGTTATGACTGCATGCTGTTGATCCACATATTACATTTTTAATATAACAGTATAATATTGTGGTGGCACATGGCGATCAGATACAACAGGACTGGACATGGTAACTTAGGTTATGACTGTTGATCCACATATTACATTTTTAATATAATTACAGGCAGGTAGTAAAGTAACCCGTCCATAAGTTATTAATTTTAGAAATTGAATACTTATTATGGTAGCTATTTATTATGAAAGATACTATTTATCAAGACATTTTATGCCTCAGAAATAACCCGTCATCATAGGATGCACCACCTTGGTAATTAGGGAGACATCAGAATCCAAATTTTATAACGAAACTTAAAAGACCTCTTGCCTCACAACCGTATAACCAAATCCTTGATAAGACTTAACTGGATATTTTTTCGAGTTTTGTCAGTTTTTCAAAATTTGAATTTGCCTCTCCTGTAAAAAATTGTCCTTAGAGTGACCGTTGACCTAATATAATGTTTTTCAATTAATTCTAGTGAGATATTCGATCCTTGCATCAAATATGGACAAAATGTAATTGGTTCTCACACAAATCCAGGACTGCCAATAATACCCCAGCATGGGGAAAAGACAAAAATGGAATCTCATTTTTCCAAATACTCTCTGAACGATTATGTGAGTTCATCTGAGAGACCGTTTCTCTATCTGTCTGACAAATTACCATTTCTACTTCAAATTCCACAGAACCTTATTTATGTGACAAGACACGGGAAGTTCGATCTGTAGTTACAAACAGATTGAAGACACAGGAAATTCAATCTGTAGTTACAAACAGGTTAAAGACACAGGAAGTTCGATCTGTAGTTACAAACAGATTGAAGACACAGGAAATTCAATCTGTAGTTACAAACAGGTTAAAGACACGGGAAGTTCGATCTGTAGTTACAAACAGATTGAAGACACAGGAAATTCGATCTATAGTTACAAACAGGTTAAAGACACGGGAAGTTTGATCTGTAGTTACAAACAGGTTGAAGATACAGGAAGTTCGCTCTGTAGTTACAAACAGGTTGAAGATACAGGAAGTTCGATCTGTAGTTACAAACAGGTTGAAGAAACAGGAAGTTCGATCTGTAGTTACAAACAGGTTGAAGACACAGGAAGTTCGATCTGTAGTTACAAACAGGTTGAAGACATAGGAAGTTCGATCTGTAGTTACAAACAGGTTGAAGACATAGGAAGTTCGATCTGTAGTTACAAACAGGTTGAAGACATAGGAAGTTCGATCTGTAGTTACAAACAGGTTAAAGACACAGGAAATTCAATCTGTAGTTACAAACAGGTTAAAGACACAGGAAGTTCGATCTGTAGTTACAAACAGATTGAAGACACAGGAAATTCAATCTGTAGTTACAAACAGGTTAAAGACACAGGAAGTTCGATCTGTAGTTACAAACAGATTGAAGACACAGGAAATTCGATCTATAGTTACAAACAGGTTAAAGACACGGGAAGTTTGATCTGTAGTTACAAACAGGTTGAAGATACAGGAAGTTCGATCTGTAGTTACAAACAGGTTGAAGATACAGGAAGTTCGATCTGTAGTTACAAACAGGTTGAAGAAACAGGAAGTTCGATCTGTAGTTACAAACAGGTTGAAGACACAGGAAGTTCGATCTGTAGTTACAAACAGGTTGAAAACATAGGAAGTTCGATCTGTAGTTACAAACAGGTTGAAGACATAGGAAGTTCGATCTGTAGTTACAAACAGGTTGAAGACATAGGAAGTTCGATCTGTAGTTACAAACAGGTTAAAGACACAGGAAATTCAATCTGTAGTTACAAACAGGTTAAAGACACAGGAAGTTCGATCTGTAGTTACAAACAGATTGAAGACACAGGAAATTCAATCTGTAGTTACAAACAGGTTAAAGACACAGGAAGTTCGATCTGTAGTTACAAACAGATTGAAGACACAGGAAATTCGATCTATAGTTACAAACAGGTTAAAGACACGGGAAGTTTGATCTGTAGTTACAAACAGGTTGAAGATACAGGAAGTTCGATCTGTAGTTACAAACAGGTTGAAGATACAGGAAGTTCGATCTGTAGTTACAAACAGGTTGAAGACACAGGAAGTTCGATCTGTAGTTACAAACAGGTTGAAGACACAGGAAATTCGATCTGTAGTTACAAACAGGTTGAAGACATAGGAAGTTCGATCTGTAGTTACAAACAGGTTGAAGACATAGGAAGTTCGATCTGTAGTTACAAACAGGTTGAAGACATAGGAAGTTCGATCTGTAGTTACAAACAGGTTAAAGACACGGGAAGTTTGATCTGTAGTTACAAACAGGTTGAAGATACAGGAAGTTCGATCTGTAGTTACAAACAGGTTGAAGATACAGGAAGTTCGATCTGTAGTTACAAACAGGTTGAAGACACAGGAAGTTCGATCTGTAGTTACAAACAGGTTGAAGACACGGGAAGTTCGATTTGTAGTTACAAACAGGTTGAAGACATAGGAAGTTCGATCTGTAGTTACAAACAGGTTGAGTGATTTACTTGCACAAAAAAGGATGTTTCAGATAAACATTTTATCTTAAGTTTTGTTTCAAATTATAGATATTGATCAGCCACGGGCTCTGTTTACTCATGATACTAGGTCGACAAAATATTGAGTAGAATGATATATATACCATTATCCGCTCAGCTTCTTTTGAAGATCATTATATATGTATATTGAAAAATATATTATTATTTAGGGCTAAACTTTACTTCAATCGATACTAACATATAATAAACATATAATGTTACTATACAACATAATGATTTTACAAACTTTCATAAATTTTTAATATGTTGTAAAAAACCTCTGCCTAAATATATGGCCAGGTGAATAGAGCGCTCAACTCGAAATCCGAGAGTCGAAAGCTAGAATCCTCGTCACATCTAACATGCTCCCCCTTACAGCAATGGGAGAGTTGTTATGTGCGGCCAGTCACAATATTAGTTGATAAAAGAGTGGCCAAGAGGCGTAGGTGAAAGATGAAGACAATTAGCTGCCTTCCCTCAAAATCAGGGACGACTAGGACAAATAGCTCTCCTATAGCTAGAGACGACTTGGACAATTAGCTCTCCTGTAGCTAGGGACGACTTGGACAATTAGCTCTCCTGTAGCTAGGGACGACTTGGACAATTAGCTCTCCTGTAGCTAGGAACGACTTGGACAAATAGCTCTCCTGTAGGTAGGGACGACTTGGACAATTAGCTCTTCTGTAGCTAGGGATGACTTGGACAATTAGCTCCCCTCTACCTAGGAACGACTTGGACAATTAGCTCTCCTCTACCTTGGGACGACTTGGACAATTAGCTTTCCTCTACCTAGGGACGACTTGGACAATTAGCTCCCCTCCACCTTGGGACAACTTGGGCAATTAGCTCTCCTGTAGCTAGGGACAAATTGGACAATTAGCTCTCCTGTGTGATATTCATAACAAGTTATATATACATCAACATTTTGTTTACACACCTATTAAAGTGTGTCCGCATCGGATAAACCAAAACTGAATGTTAATAGTGATAATCTTCTATAGAAGTTACACCGTTCTTATAATTAGTTTTGTCTGTGACTTTTATACGTCACCCATACGGTTTGTTGCAGGCTAAGATATGTCGTACTGTTTATCCTACGGTTTGTTGCAGGCTAAGTTATGTCGTACTGTTTATCGTACGGTTTAATATTTTGGTCCCGTTGCTGCAAGGTTTATCACTCACTGTAAAATTCTGAAAGTGACCGTCAAAGCTCACTATTCTATTATAGTGTGCTGGAAGTGGACGATAGGTAGTCTTTACCAGCTGCCTTTATATTACTCTCTCAAATAAGCACTTATACAATTTTACGCAAAAATGTAAAGGAAAACAAGGATTGCGTTTCTGTCTCTATCCAATTTACCGTCTAATTTCCAAGTCATGACATTGAATGACCTCAAGTGACCGATCTGTGTATCGTAATGCTACAAACACGATCTAACCTTGAACTCGGGGAACATAAGACTACACGTAACTGACAAATAATGATATTGAAATTTCGCTTGCTAGTTACTTCATTACTGATTTGAAAATAAAATAGTTCGTTATTTATCAACGGTTACTGCAACACTGCCTTTATTGTCTATATTGTGTGAAATAGAGGTGCCTTTAGAAGTCGCTAGGAACCAACATGTTACTACTGACTACAGCAAAACATGAACGAACATGTTACTGTTAGTGAAAGTAAGGTTTTAACCAACATGTTTAAGATATAAACGAACATGTTAATCTCTACAGAAAAAACATGAAGCATTATGATACTTTAACTAGAGCAAGACATGAACCAACGTGTTATTGTTGACTAGAGCAAGACATGAACCAACGTGTTATTGTTCACAAGAGCAACACATGAACCAACGTGTTATTGTTGACTAGAGCTAGACATGAACCAACGTGTTATTGTTAACTAGAGCAACACAGGAACCAACGTGTTATTGTTAACTCAAACAAGACATGAACCAACGTGTTATTGTTGACTAGAGCAACACATGAACCAACGTGTTATTGTTGACTAGAGCAAGACATGAACCAACGTGTTATTGTTAACTAGAGCAAGACATGAACCAACGTGTTATTGTTGACTAGAGCAAGACATGAACCAACGTGTTATTATTAACTAGAGCAAGACATGAATTAACGTGATATTGTTGACTAGAGCAAGACATGAACCAATGTGTTATTGTTAACGAGAGCAAGACATGAACCAACGTGTTATTGTTGACTAGAGCAAGACCTGAACCAACGTGTTATTGTTAAATAGAGAAAGACATGAACCAACGTGTTATTGTTAACTAGAGCAAGACATGAACCAACGTGTTATTGTTGACTAGAGCAAGACATGAATCAAAGTGTTATTGTTGACTAGAGCAAGACATCAACCAACGTGTTATTGTTGCCTAGAGCAAGACATGAACCAACGTGTTATTGGTAACTAGAGCAAGACATGAACCAACGTGTTATTGTTGACTAGAGCAACTAATGAACCAATGTGTTATTGTTGACTAGAGTAAGACATGAACCAACGTGATATTGTTGACTAGAGCAAGACATGAACCAACGTGTTATTGTTGACCACAGTAAAACATGAACTAAAGTGTGATTGTTGACTAGAGCAACACATGAACCAACGTGCTATTGTTGACTAGAGCAAGACATGAACCAACGTGTGATTGTTGACTAGAGCAAGACATGAAGCAACGTGCTATTGTTGACTAGAGCAAGACATGAACCAACGTGTTATTGTTCACCACAATGAAACATGAACCAACGTGTTATTGTTGACTAGAGCAAGACATGAACCAACGTGTGATTGTTGACAAGAGCAACACGTGAACCAACGTGTGATTGTTGACTAGAGCAACACATGAGCCAACGTGTTATTGTTGACTAGACCAACACCTGAACCAACGTGTGATTGTTGACTAGAGCAAGACATGAACCAACGTGTTATTGTTGACTAGAGCAAGACATGAACCAACGTGTGATTGTTGACTAGAGCAAGACATGAACCAACGTGTTATTGTTGACTAGAGCAAGACTTGAACCAAAGTGTGATTGTTGACTAGAGCAACACATGAACCAACGTGTTATTGTTAACTAGAGCAACACATGAACCAACGTGCTATTGTTGACTAGAGCAAGACATGAACCAACGTGTTATGGTTGACCACAGTAAAACATGAACCAACGTGCTATTGTTGACTAGAGCAAGACATGAACCAACGTGTTATTGTTGACTAGAGCAAGACATGAACCAACGTGTTATTGTTGACAAGAACAACACATGAACCAACGTGTGATTGTTGACTAGAGCAACACATGAGCCAACGTGTTATTGTTGACTAGACCAACACATGAACCAACGTGTTATTGTTGACTAGAGCAAGACATGAACCAAAGTGTGATTGTTGACTAGAGCACCACATGAACCAACGTGTTATTGTTAACTAGAGCAACCCATGAACCAACGTGCTATTGTTGACTACAGTAAGACATGAACCAACGTGTTATTGTTGACTAAAGCAAGGCATGAACCAACGTGTTATTGTTGACTAGAGCAAGACATGAACAGACGTGTGATTGTTGACCACAATAAAACATGAACCAACGTGTTATTGTTGACTAGAGCAAGACTTGAACCAAAGTGTAATTGTTAACTAGAGGAACACATGAACCAACGTG
This sequence comes from Tachypleus tridentatus, assembly GCF_004210375.1. Lineage (NCBI taxonomy): Eukaryota > Metazoa > Arthropoda > Merostomata > Xiphosura > Limulidae > Tachypleus > Tachypleus tridentatus. The sequence continues at coordinate 2,230,057 of NC_134829.1, read as the reverse complement.
CTATTGTTAACTAGAGGAACACATGAACCAACGTGATATTGTTGACTAGAGCAAGACATGAACCAACGTGTTATTGTTGACAAGAGCAACACATGAACCAACGTGTGATTGTTGACTAGAGCAACACATGAGCCAACGTGTTATTGTTGACTAGACCAACACATGAACCAACGTGTTATTGTTGACTAGAGCAAAACATGAACCAAAGTGTGATTATTGACTAGAGCACCACATGAACCAACGTGTTATTGTTAACTAGAGCAAACCATGAACCAACGTGCTATTGTTGACCACAGTAAAACATGAACCAACGTGCTATTGTTGACTAGAGCAAGACATGAACCAACGTGTTATTGTTGACCACAATAAAACATGAACCAACGTGTTATTGTTGACTAGAGCAAGACATGAACCAACGTGTTATTGTTGACAAGAGCAACACATGAACCAACGTGTGATTGTTGACTAGAGCAACACATGAGCTAACGTGTTATTGTTGACTAGACCAACACATGAACCAACGTGTTATTGTTGACTAGAGCAAGACATGAACCAAAGTGTGATTGTTGACTAGAGCACCACATGAACCAACGTGTTATTGTTAACTAGAGCAACCCATGAACCAACGTGCTATTGTTGACTACAGTAAGACATGAACCAACGTGTTATTGTTGACTAAAGCAAGGCATGAACCAACGTGTTATTGTTGACTAGAGCAAGACATGAACCAACGTGTGATTGTTGACCACAATAAGAGATGAACCAACGTGTTATTGTTGACTAGAGCAAGACATGAACCAACGTGCTATTGTTGACTAGAGCAAGACATGAACCAACGTGTGATTGTTGACCGCAATAAAACATGAACCAACGTGTTATTGTTGACAAGAGCAACACATGAACCAACGTGTGATTGTTGACTAGAGCAACACATGAGCCAATGTGTTATTGTTTACTAGACCAACACATGAACCAACGTGTTATTGTTGACTAGAGCAAAACATGAACCAAAGTGTGATTATTGACTAGAGCACCACATGAACCAACGTGTTATTGTTAACTAGAGCAAGACATGAACCAACGTGTGCTTGTTGACTAGAGCAACACATGAACCAACGCGCTATTGTTGACTAGAGCAACACATGAACCAACGTGTGATTGTTGACTAGAGCAAGACATGAACCAACGTGTGATTGTTGACTAGAGCAAGACATGAACCAACGCGCTATTGTTGACTAGAGCAAGACATGAACCAACGCGCTATTGTTGACTAGAGCAAGACATGAACCAACGTGTCATTGTTGACTAGAGCAAGACATGAACCAACATGTTATTGTTGACTACAGTAACAAATGAACCAACGTGTTATTGTTAACTAAAGCAAGGCATGAACCAACGTGTTATTGTTGACTAGAGCAAGACATGAACCAACGTGTTATTGTTGACTACACCAACACATGAACCAACATGTTATTGTTGACTAGAGCAAAACATGAACCAAAGTGTGATTGTTGACTAGAGCACCATATGAACCAACGTGTTATTGTTAACTAGAGCAACACATGAACCAACGTGCTATTGTTGACTAGAACAAGACATGAACCAACGTGTTATTGTTGACTAGAGCAAGACATGAACCAACGTGTTATTGTTGACTAAAGCAAGGCATGAACCAACGTGTTATTGTTGACTAGAGCAAGACATGAACCAACGTGTTATTGTTGACTAGAGCAAGACATGAACCAACGTGTGATTGTTGACTAGAGCAAAACATGAACCAACGTGTTATTGTTGACTAGAGCAAAACATAAACCAACGTGTGATTGTTGACTAGAGCAAGACATGAACCAACGTGTTATTGTTGACCATAGTAAACATGAAACAACGTGTGATTGTTGACTAGAGCAAGACATGAACCAACGTGTTATTGTTGACCATAGTAAAACATGAACCAACGTGTGATTGTTGACTAGAGCAAGACATGGACCAACGTGTTATTGTTGACCACAGTAAAACATGAACCAACGTGTTATTGTTGACTAGAGCAAGACATGAACCAACGTGTTATTGTTGACCACAGTAAAACATGAACCAACGTGTGATTGTTAACTAGAGCAAGACTTGAATCAACGTGTTATTGTTGACCAGAGCAGGACATGAACTAACGTGTTATTGTTGACTACAGTAAGACATGAACCAACGTGTTATTGTTGACTAGAGCAAAACATGAACCAACGTGTGATTGTTGACTAGAGCAAGACATGGACCAACGTGTTATTGTTGACCACAGTAAAACATGAACCAACGTGTGATTGTTGACTAGAGCAAGACATGAACCAACGTGTTATTGTTGACCACAATAAAACATGAACCAACGTGTTATTGTTGACTAGAGCAAAACATGAACCAAAGTGTGATTGTTGACCGCAATAAAACATGATTCAACGTGTTATTGTTGACAAGAGCAACACATGAACCAACGTGTGATTGTTGACTAGAGCAACACATGAGCCAACGTGTTATTGTTGACTAGACCAACACATGAACCAACGTGTTATTGTTGACTAGAGCAAAACATGAACCAAAGTGTGATTATTGACTAGACCACCACATGAACCAACGTGTTATTGTTAACTAGAGCAACACATGAACCAACGTGCTATTGTTGACTAGAGCAACACATGAGCCAACGTGTTATTGTTGACTAGACCAACACATGAACCAACGTGTTATTGTTGACTAGAGCAAGACATGAACCAAAGTGTGATTGTTGACTAGAGCACCATATGAACCAACGTGTTATTGTTAACTAGAGCAACACATGAACCAACGTGCTATTGTTGACTAGAGCAAGACATGAACCAACGTGTTATTGTTGACTAGAGCAAGACATGAACCAATGTGTTATTGTTGACTACAGTAAGTCATGAACCAATGTGTTATTGTTGACTAAAGCAAGGCATGAACCAACGTGTTATTGTTGACTAAAGCAAGACATGAACCAACGTGTTATTGTTGACTAGAGCAAGACATGAACCAACGTGTTATTGTTGACTAGAGCAAAACATGAACCAACGTGTTATTGTTGACTAGAGCAAAACATGAACCAACGTGTGATTGTTGACTAGAGCAAGGCATGAACCAAAGTGTGATTGTTGACTAGAGCACCATATGAACCAACGTGTTATTGTTAACTAGAGCAACACATGAACCAACGTGCTATTGTTGACTAGAGCAAGACATGAACCAACGTGCTATTGTTGACTATAGCAAGACATGAACCAACGTGTTATTGTTGACTACAGTAAGACATGAACCAACGTGTTATTGTTGACTAAAGCAAGGCATGAACCAACGTGTTATTGTTGACTAGAGCAAGACATGAACCAACGTGTTATTGTTGACTAGAGCAAGACATGAACCAACGTGTGATTGTTGACTAGAGCAAGACATGAACCAACGTGTTATTGTTGACCATAGTAAACATGAACCAACGTGTGATTGTTGACTAGAGCAAGACATGAACCAACGTGTTATTGTTGACCATAGTAAAACATGAACCAACGTGTGATTGTTGACTAGAGCAAGACATGAACCAACGTGTTATTGTTGACTACAGTAATACATGAACCAACGTGTTATTGTTGACTAGAGCAAGACATGGACCAACGTGTTATTGTTGACCACAGTAAAACATGAACCAACGTGTGATTGTTGACTGGAGCAAGACATGAACCAACGTGTTATTGTTGACTACAGTAAGACATGAACCAACGTGTTATTGTTGACTAGAGCAAGACATGAACCAACGTGTTATTGTTGACTAGAGCAAAACATGAACCAACGTGTTATTGTTGACTAGAGCAAAACATGAACCAACGTGTGATTGTTGACTAGAGCAAGACATGAACCAAAGTGTGATTGTTGACTAGAGCACCATATGAACCAACGTGTTATTGTTAACTAGAGCAACACATGAACCAACGTGCTATTGTTGACTAGAGCAAGACATGAACCAACGTGTTATTGTTGACTAGAGCAAGACATGAACCAACGTGTTATTGTTGACTAGAGCAAAACATGAACCAACGTGTTATTGTTGACTAGAGCAAAACATGAACCAACGTGTGATTGTTGACTAGAGCAAGACATGAACCAACGTGTTATTGTTGACCATAGTAAACATGAACCAACGTGTGATTGTTGACTAGAGGAAGACATGAACCAACGTGTTATTGTTGACCATAGTAAAACATGAACCAACGTGTGATTGTTGACTAGAGCAAGACATGAACCAACGTGTTATTGTTGACTACAGTAATACATGAACCAACGTGTTATTGTTGACTAGAGCAAGACATGGACCAACGTGTTATTGTTGACCACAGTAAAACATGAACCAACGTGTGATTGTTGACTAGAGCAAGACATGAACCAACGTGTTATTGTTGGCTACAGTAAGGCATGAACCAACGTGTTATTGTTGACTATAGCAAGACATGAACCAACGTGTTATTGTTGACTAGAGCAAGACATGAACCAACGTGTGATTGTTGACCATAATAAAACATGAACCAACGTGTTATTGTTGACTAGAGCAAAACATGAACCAACGTGTGATTGTTGACTAGAGCAAGACATGGACCAACGTGTTATTGTTGACCACAGTAAAACATGAACCAACGTGTGATTGTTGACTAGAGCAAGACATGAACCAACGTGTTATTGTTGACCACAATATAACATGAACCAACGTGTTATTGTTGACTAGAGCAAAACATGAACCAACGTGTGATTGTTGACTAGAGCAAGGCATGAACCAACGTTTTGAAGTGTCTAGTAACTTTACAGAGCGGAAGTTAACACAACATAATTTTTAGAACTGTCTTGTAGCTATACAGATCGGAAGTTAACACAACATAACTTTTAGAAGCGTCTAGTAACTATACAGATCGAAAGTTGATACGACATAGCTTTAACAAGTGTCTAGTAACTATACAGATCGGAAGTTAACACAACATAACTTTTAGAAGTGTCTAGTAACTATACAGATCGAAAGTTGACACGACATAACTTTAACAAGTGTCTAGTAACTATACAGATCGAAAGTTAACATAGCATATCTTTAAGAAGTGTCTAGTAACTATACAGATCGGAAGTTAACACAACATAACTTTAACAATTGTCTAGTAACTTTTCAGATCGGAAGTTAACAAAACATAACTTTAGCAAGTGTCTAGTAACTATACAGATCGGAAGTTAACACAACATTACTTTTAGAAGTGTCTAGTAACTATACAGATCGAAAGTTGACACGACATAACTTTAACAAGTGTCTAGTAACTATACAGATCGAAAGTTAACATAGCATATCTTTAAGAAGTGTCTAGTAACTATACAGATCGGAAGTTAACACAACATAACTTTAACAATTGTCTAGTAACTTTTCAGATCGGAAGTTAACACAACATAACTTTAGCAAGTGTCTAGTAACTATACAGATCGAAAGTTAACACAGCATAAATTTAAGAAGTGTCTAGTAACTATATAGATCGGAAATTAACACAACATAACTTTTACAAGTGTCTAGTAACTATACAGATCGGAAGTTAACACAGCATAACTTTTACAGTTTACTCTTCTCATTACAGATGGCAGCAGGGAGTTGAAAAAATGTGAACTCAGAGTTACCCAATGGAGTCTGCTCACCAGGGTATTGAGCTCAGAGTTACCCAATGGAGTCTGCTCACCAGGGTATTGAGCTCAGAGTTACCCAATGGAGTCTGCTCACCAGGGTATTGAGCTCAGAGTTACCCAATGGAGTCTGCTCACCAGGGTATTGAGCTCAAAGTTACCCAATGGAGTCTGCTCACCAGGGTATTGAGCTCAGAGTCACCCAATGGAGTCTGCTCACCAGGGTATTGAGCTCAGAGTTACCCAATGAAGTCTGCTCACCAGGGTATTAAAACCCCTTTTATAGAATTGAAAAGAAGTGAAACTTTTCCATGAGTCGATTTGGGAAGAAGTATGAGTGTTGTTTAGATTAGTGTAAATGGGATACGTAAACAATTGTGTTTCTTATAGTCTGGAAATGGTTCTCATTTTGTTGTAGTATATGATTCATTGGGCTATGGATCACAGAATCCACTTCTATTTTATTGAAGTGTAGGCACGTTATGAAAGTGGTTTGAATCAAATAATCTTTCACAGTAGTTATATAAGTGGTCCGAATGAGAGACTCTTTCAGACATTTGTAAATGTTTTCTCTGTTGTAGTACTTTGGAGTAGGGCCTCTGTTGTAGTACTTTGGAGTAGGGCCTCTGCTGTAGTACTTTGGAGTAGGGCCTCTGCTGTAGTACTTTGGAGTAGGGCCTCTGCTGTAGTACTTTGGAGTAGGGCCTGTGTTGTCTGGTACGTGTAATCCACGTTCGTTGAATATCTTTTTATATTAAAAATTACTTATTTTATTAGTTTCATTTGTAACACTACAAATGATTGTAGAACGGCATGGTGGATTTGTTAATTTAAAGTAAGAAATTTTATTTTTTTGAATAATTTATTTGTTTATTCATGTGTGAGTGTGTCTTATAGCAAAGCCACATCGGGCTATCTGCGGAATCCACGTGTATTCATACAAAAGTATAGTAAACAGTGAAGGGTTACTTTCATTGTTATTGTTGGTATTTATATTTACAAGGGGTTCAAATAAGATCTGCTACGAGCATAGCCACATCTGAGTCAATTGTTTAATCTATACGGTTAGATACAGAATTTGGTTCTGTTGTTGAAACTATACTGTTAGATACAGAATTTGGTTCTGTTGTTGAAACTATACTGTTAGATACAGAATTTGGTTCTGTTGTTGAAACTATACTGTTAGATAGAGAATTTGGTTCTGTTGTTGAAACTATACTGTTAGATACAGAATTTGGTTCTATTGTTTAATCTATACGGTTAAATACAGAATTTGGTTCTGTTGTTGAAACTATACTGTTAGATACAGAATTTGGTTCTATTGTTGAAACTATACGGTTAGATACAGAATTTGGGGTTTCTATCGTTGAAACTTTACGGTTAGATACAGAATCTGGATCTATTGTTGAATCTATAGGGTTGGATACAGGATCTGGTTCTATTCATCAAATGGGAACTTCGTTACCCAGTGGCTCAGCGGTGACTCTGCGGACTTACAACGCTAGAAATCGGATTTCAATACCCGTGGTGAACAAAACACCTAGAGCCACTTGTATAGCTTTGTGCTTAACTTCAAATAAATGAACAGATAACAAGTGGTAATACATTTAAACAAGTAGCAGCAATATCTTGTAAATAACATCCTAAAATAAAAATATAAACTTTTTTGGTACAGAGGTGTTTCTTTAATAAGTGCGTTCCTCACAAAGTATTGAGTTAATAAAGTATGTTATTTGTAATACTTATAAAACGGTGAAAGGTTTAATTAAATATGTCAAATACGATTTTTTATTTAAAGTAACGTTAAAATTTATGTCCAATATTAGGCTTTTTGAAAATTTTGAGTTTCATCAAATACATATTTGTCATGATTCGACCCAGTATGCAACATTATTTATTTCAAGAACATTTCAGTAGAAACGATTTTGTATATCAACATTGTAGTAGTAATCTTAAAGTAATATATATGTATATATAAATTCCTACTCTGTGAACATCACTTTATCATCATTTCTTACATAAGAAAATCCGTTAACATCACTTGATGTACATCTCTTACAGCAGATAATCTGTCAACATTCATTCATGATCAGTTCTTACACAAGATAATCTGTCAACATTCACTCATGATCAGTTCTTACACCAGATAATATGTCAATATTCATTTATGATCAGTTCTTACACAAGATAACCTGTCAACATTCATTCATGATCAGTTCTTACAGCAGATAATCTGTTAACATTCATTCATGATCAGTTCTTACAGCAGATAATCTGTCAACATTCATTCATGATCAGTTCTTACACAAGATAACCTGTCAACATTCATTCATAATCAGTTCTTACACAAGATAACCTGTCAACATTCATTTATGACCAGTCCTTACACAAGATATTCTATCAACATTCATTCATGATGAGTTCTTACACAAGATAACCTGTCAACATTAATTTATGATCAGTACTTACAGCAGATAATCTGTCAACATTCATTCATGATGAGTTCTTACACAAGATAATCTGTCAACATTCATTTATGATCAGTTCTTACACAAGATAATCTGTTAACATTCATTTATGATCAGTTCTTACACCAGATAACCTGTCAACATTCATTTATGATCAGTTCTTACACAAGATAATCTGTCAACATTCACTCATGATGAGTTCTTACACAAGATAACCTGTCAACATTCATTCATAATTAGTTCTTACACCAGATAACCTGTCAACATTAATTTATGATCAGTTCTTACACCAGATAATCTGTCAACATCACTTAATTATCAGTTCTTACACCAAATAATCTGACAACATCACTTAATTATCAGTTCTTACACCACATGTCCTGTTAATATACCTTAATGTTAATTTCTTTCATTAAGAAACCTCTCGGTGTCTCTTGACAGTTAGGAATCATAGAATTCCCTGATATATATTTGTTACACTAAACTACATTTTAGTATAATCTAGAACTTAACTTTCGAACACTTAGTTTTAAATAAATTAATTAATTAACAAATTTTCTGCGATTGATACACTTTCCATTTTTTGTTACAGCTTCAAACAGGTAACTTTGAAATTAAAACTTTGTGTCATTTTTGAAAGTTTGCCCGGCTCGACCAGGTGGTTAAGGCACTCGACTTGTAATTTGAGGGTCGCGAGTTCGAATCGCTGTCGCACCAAACATGCTCGTCCTTTCAGCCCTGGAGGTGTTTTAATGTTTCGTTCAATCCCACTATTCGTTGTTAAAAGAGTAGCTCAAGAGCTAGCGGTGGGTGGTGATGACTAGCTGCCTTTCCTCTAGTTTTACGCTGCGAAATTAGAGACGGCTAGCGCAGATAACCCTCGTGTAGCTTTGCGTAAAATTCAAAACAAACAGACAGACAAATCTTTGAAAGTCATTTTACTGCAATAAGTCGCTACTTGTTGAACAATTTGAATAAGAACACGTGTCACGTAACTAAAGAAAACACGTGTCACGTAACTAAAGAAAACACGTATCACGTTACTGAAGAATACACATGTTACGTAACTAAATAATTATTTGTTCTAACCAGGAAATAAACCGTGTTCATCTTTGAAAACGGAATACTTTACACGTCATATTGTAGCTGTAACAATGAAGTTAGATATAAACAAAAAACGGTAATATGTGTGTTAGTAAAACTGGGCACAACAGGTAACGTGCTTGTCAGTAGAGGTTTACATCAGAATTATGGTTTACTGTTAATATGAGGACAGTAGTTTACAAACTAATATTAATGTACTGGGAATTGGGTGTTTTGAACTCGCAATCTGCTCGTCGCCGGTTTGAATCCCATTACTAAACATGCTTACCTTTTTAATCTAGGGTCGTTATAGCATGACGGTCAATCACAATTTCTAGTGGTAAACAGTAGCCCAAAAATGGGCCGTAAGTAATTTTGACAAGGTGTCCTCCTTCTAGTTTATCGCAACCTGATGAGATAGTTCTTAGTTTACGGATTTATAGCACTAAAATCAGGGATTCGATTACCCTCAGTGGACACAGCAGGTAGTTTCTCAAAATTATCGACAGCTAGTGGAATTAGCCTTTTGAATGCTTGGCGAGAAATTCGATAAATAAAACGACACGATGGATTAAAGTTTAACCTGTTATTATGGAGCCTGATGAAGCTGATAGGTCACTGTGTTTCCTGCTGTAACAAAGAATAGGTTTATACGAAAAGTTATAACTGCTCCATATTAATAAATAAAATATAATCTAGATAAACTAACTTTTATTAGTTGTTTTTAACCCTAATATACATATATATACGCTCTTCCTTGATAAGACTAAACTAACTAGTCCTAACTTGATAAAATAAAATTACCTAGTCCTAACGTAATCAATAACATCAAACTAACTAGTCCAAACTTGATAAGACTAAATTAACTAGTCATAATTGATGACATCAAACTAAGCAGTCCTATCTTTTCAAGATAAAACAGCATCAACTGTCTATTACACAAGATCGGATAACAGGGAGTATTTATACTCCAGTTCGGTAAAAAGGGATTTTTACCGACCAGATCGTGTAACATCTTTCCGGAATAACATCAAACAACGTAAATTACAAGCCCAAACCAGGTAGGTTCTTTAAGAATACCAAGCCAGGTAGGTTCTTCAACAAGACCAAGTCAGATAAGTTATTTAACAAGACCAATCCAGATAGGTTCTTTAACAAGACCAAGCCAGGTAGGTTCTTTAAGAATACCAAGCCAGGTAGGTTCTTTAAGAATACCAAGCCAGGTAGGTTCTTCAACAAGACCAAGTCAGATAGGTTCTTTAATAAGACCAAGCCAGGTAGGTTCTTTTAAAAGACCAAACGAGATAGATTCTTTATCAAGACCAAGCCAGATAGGTTCTTTAAAAAGACCAAGCCAGGTATGTTTTTTAAAAAGACCGAGTCAGATAGGTTCTTGAACAAGACCAATCCAGTTAGGTTGTTTAACAAGACCAAGCCAGTTAGGTTATTTAACAAGACCAAGCCAGTTAGGTTTTTTTACAAGGCCAAGTCAGTTAGGTTCTTTTACAAGACTAACTCAGGTAGGTTCTTTAAGAAGAAGGGTTCATAATATCTGTTCTCCCAGGTCGTGAATCAGGATTAAAAGAATTCCTTTTTTTTAAAAAAGAAACAAATATTACGAAATCAATTTACATAAAATTTTCCGTAAAAACGTATTTACTTAAATGAACACTAATTGTCAAAACTATACGTCTAAGTTCTAGACGTCTAAGTTCCTCAGATTCCTTAGCGAGTTCAAATAATAACAAATATTTTAGTAGAAATTTAATGTCGATAAATAATAAATATTAAGTTAAATAATTTGGAAAAAAAAAAGAATTTTTTTGACAATATATTCTTAAAAGTGAGATCCTTTCGATGAACGACGTTTGTTTATGAAGTTAATTTTGAAATAAAATTATACATAAATACAATTATATTTTGATGCGGGTATTAAATGTGTGAAAGAATGCTTTAACTAAAGACAGTCGATTTACTTTCATATTTTCACGTAGAAGATTCTTAAGAAATGTTTTGTTTCGGAGTACACTCCGCCGTATCATCAATTACTGCTACGAATTTAAACAATAATAAATAACATAGAGTCAGAGTTTCGTAAACAACTAACTGTTAGCTAATATTTATTGCAATAAATAATTCCACAACACATATTCAAACTAAACTTTTCTGTACAGACGAATAGTCCGTTCGTTTTGGGACGTGATGCGAAGCAAAGCAATTTGAAATTTTTCCGTTTTAAAACAGTCGTGCCGATCAGTTCAACATTGAAAGCATCCTTATCACCAGCATGTGCCCAAGCAGTCGGTGTTTGTCTTTTGGGAAGGTGGTTTTTCCGGTTTATTAATACCAAGGTTTCTTCCAGTATTCAGGATAAGCTGGATAGGGGTAGCCGGCTTTAAGAGCTGGAACCACAGGTGCGGTTACAGGAACCTTAGGAACGGCTGGGGCGGCTGGAACGGCTGGGACAGCAGGAACGGCTGGGACAGCTGGAACTGCTGGGACAGCCAACTTTTTAACGACGGGAGCTGGAGCTGGAGCTGGAACGGCTGCAGAGTTGATCTCGACATCAGCGGGGTTCTGGTTGGCTGTGCCGGCCTCATTAGTAGAAACTGAGGCACGGAAACCTCCCTCGTCAGCGGTGTATTCTACTTGACGGAAGGTACCCCAAGGGTCCCAGTAACCGTAGGAACCAGTTACTCTGCCGGCACCATCACCACTCTCCTGGCGTTGTAGCCTTGTTCCGAACTCGTCGACGGTGTCATAGCCAGTGTCATAAGGTATGGGGACGTCTATGTCCTGAAAACATCGTTATAACATACTGATTATTTACAGAAGGGTATGTCATCTTTACGTTACATACTGATTATTTACAGAAGGGTATGTCATCTTTACGTTACATACTAATTATTTACAGAAGGGTATGTCATCTTTACGTTACATACTGATTATTTACAGAAGGGTATGTCATCTTTACGTTACATACTGATTATTTACAGAAGGGTATGTCATCTTTACGTTACATACTGATTATTTACAGAAGGGTATGTCATCTTTACGTTACATACTGATTATTTACAGAAGGGTATGTCATCTTTACGTTAAGACGGTCTCTTAGTTATAAGTGTTTATTGTTAAGAACAAACAACGTTTATTTTAGTTTTATTGTAACCTACGTGGACCAATTCAATAAAATCTAATACTCGTATTTGTTTATGAATTGAGTGTATAAAACAAATGAACCTTCAACGTATATATCGACTTGTTTTTGTCGCATTGTTAATAGTATGAATGGAACATCAGTTATTACTAATTATAACGCCAATATAAAGTTCTTTATCCAAATTAAACAATTTGGTTTAGATTCGGCCTGCCAGTCACTCCTTACAATGTAGTGACACAGTTTCCGGGATTCAAGGTTAAAAATATTTACTTCCATTAAAAGGTTCTATTTGTGAAATTAAAAAAAAAACAAAAACACACACACACTCGACTGACAAAGATGTTAGGTTTAGGTGGTTGACAACACAGAGATCCTTTGGGTCCGATTAGTTTAGGTTTAATATGGTTGAATTGAGCCTTCGTCGGCCATCTCAGTCAACAGAACCCATGATAACCGCGTAGTAAATATACATATCTGAAGAACCAGCTATTTCATTTCTCAGCATGTGCGATAACCAGCGTGCTTCTATGAGATTTCAGTTGGGATATAGGTTTAAATCCCTTCTAGCGATGAAAGTAGTGTGAATTCAGCCAATTAAGATTTCAAATGGTTATTCAGAATTTCGGAAAAAAAAAAACAACTCAAAAATCTTTAGTTTTAGAATCATCCAGAAAATGTGTTTCCTTGAGTCGCGGTCTGTGTGTTTAATCGAAACAAAAGAGAGTAATTATTTTAAATATCTAAGATTAAATATTAGAACAAGGTTTAAGTGAAACAGACTTACAGGTGCAGGCGCGACAACGTGACCAGGATATATATATCCTGCGAAAGATCCCACGACGAGAGTAAATAAAATGACGGCCTGAAACCAACAAACATGAAATTACGTGCATGAATAAGACGTCTTACAAACACAACACGGTTAAAAAACAACTCGATGGATTTGTAAATTATTTTTACATGTAGAAATAAATACATCACTTGATGTATATTGCAACATTGTAATGTAGTCAACATTTGAACATAAGAACGTAGAAGTTACACTTTATACACTGAGGGAGAATTTAAGCACAATAGGTCAAAGGTCACATCTTAAAAATCATTGGGTTGAACTTAAATGATTGACATCATGGAGTAATTACATTATAAACTGGCAGACAACAGCTTACAACCATGATGGAATAGTTTATTTGTGGGGAAACGTAGGGACGGTTTCATACCTGAAGAACCTTCTATCTAACACTCGTAGTACGTTTTCCCATAGATATATCACTTCGTCATGGTTGTGAAACGTTGTGTACTTATATGTGATTAAATAAGAATAACGTGATATCTCATTCAGAAGTAGTTATACGTTAAACAGTAGAGTTGAAGTGAAATGTTACGCAATAAACAATATCGTAGAGGTTATATGTTACGCATCGAATAGTAGTTACATGTTAAACAGTAGAGCTGAAGTTACATGTTACATAACAAACAACAGTTACATGTTAAACAATACGGTAAAAGTTATATGTTACATATCCTATAGTAGTTACATGTTAAACAGCAGAGTTCAAGTTACACGTTACACATTATACAGTTGTTATATGTTAAAGAAGAGGCTAGACGTTACATATTAAGCGGCAGAGTTCAAGTTACATGTTACACATTATATCTAGTTATATGTTAAACAAGAAGGTAGAGGTTACATGTTACACATCAAACAATAGTTCATGTTACACATTAAGCAATACTTACGTGTTACATATCATACATCAGTTGCACATATATTATTCATTATCATTCACTCACTCTTAGATCTAAAAAAATTCAACTTCTCTCTCGTCAATTTAAGTAAATACTGTAATATTTAACAAACAGTCTGAGGAACATATACCACTTGGAAACAGTCAAGGAACATTAACTACCTGGAAACAGCCTGAAAAACATTAACAACTTGGAAACAGTCGACGAACATTAACCACTTGGAAACAGTCGAGGAACATTAACTACTTGGAAACAGTCTGAAAAACATTAACTACTTGGAAACAGTCTGAGGTACATTAACACTTGGAAACAGTCCGAGGAACATTAACCACTTGGAAACAGTCTGAGGAACATTAACCACTTGGAAACAGTCGAGGAACATTAACCACTTGGAAACAGTCAGAGGAACATTAACAGCTTGGAAACAGTCTGAGGAACATTAACACTTGGAAACAGTCTGAGGAACATTAACCACTTGGAAACAGTCTGAGGAACATTAACCACTTGGAAATAGTCGAGGAACATTAACTACTTGGAAACAGCCAAGGAACATTAACTACTTGGAAACAGTCTGAAAAACATTAACCACTTGGAAACAGTCTGAGGAACATTAACCACTTGGAAACAGTCGAGAAACATTAACACTTGGAAACAGTCTGAGGAACATTAACCACTTGGAAACAGTCGAGAAACATTAACACTTGGAAACAGTCTGAGGAACATTAACCACTTGGAAACAGTCTGAGGAACATTAACCACTTGGAAACAGTCGAGAAACATTAACACTTGGAAACAGTCTGAGGAACATTAACCACTTGGAAATAGTCGAGGAACATTAACCACTTGGAAACAGTCGAGGAACATTAACTAGTTGGAAACAGTCGACGAACATTAACCACTTGGAAACAGTCGAGAAACATTAACACTTGGAAACAGTCTGAGGAACATTAACCACTTGGAAACAGTCTGAGGAACATTAACTACTTGGAAACAGTCGAGAAACATTAACACTTGGAAACAGTCTGAGGAACATTAACCACTGGAAACAGTCTGAGGAACATTAACCACTTGGAAATAGTCGAGGAACATTAACCACTTGGAAACAGTCGAGGAACATTAACCACTTGGAAACAGTCGACGAACATTAACCACTTGGAAACAGTCTGAGGAACATTAACCACTTGGAAACAGTCGAGAAACATTAACACTTGGAAACAGTCTGAGGAACATTAACCACTTGGAAACAGTCTGAGGAACATTAACCACTTGGAAACAGTCGAGGAACATTAACTAGTTGGAAACAGTCGACGAACATTAACCACTTGGAAACAGTCTGAGGAACATTAACCACTTGGAAATAGTCGAGGAACATTAACTACTTGGAAACAGTCTGAGGAACATTAACACTTGGAAACAGTATGAGGAACATTAACACTTGGAAACAGTCTGAAAAACATTAACCACTTGGAAACAGTCTGAGGAACATTAACACTTGGAAACAGTCTGAAAAACATTAACCACTTGGAAACAGTCTGAGGAACATTAACCACTTGGAAACAGTCGAGGAACATTAACCACTTGGAAACAGTCAGAGGAACATTAACTGCTTGGAAACAGTCTGAGGAACATTAACCACTCGGAAACAGTCTGAGGAACATTAACTGCTTGGAAACAGTCTGAGGAACATTAACTGCTTGGAAACAGTCTGAGAAACATTAACCACTTGGAAACAGTATGAGGAATATTAACTAGTTGGAAACAGTATGAGGAACATTAACTGCTTGGAAACAGTATGAGGAATATTAACTAGTTGGAAACAGTATGAGGAACATTAACCACTTGGAAACAGTATGAGGAATATTAACTAGTTGGAAACAGTATGAGGAACATTAACCACTTGGAAACAGTATGAGGAATATTAACTGCTTGGAAACAGTATGAGGAACATTAACTTCTTGAAAGTGTAATTATTAGAAAATTTACGCCAGCTTGTATCAAAACATTAATCCATATGATTTAGGTAAATCTGAACAGTGACTGTAAAACAACTACCATAGGAACTTAGTATGGTCTGAGGTATTCGAACACCCTGTCATAATTTTCGTAGCTTACTACAGTCAGATAATTGTGGGTATCTTTAGTCAGTTATTTCGATAAAGCTCCTACCTTTGAAAGCATGGTGAACCACAACTCCCTGAGATTAGGTATGCTAGAGTTATTGGACTGTGAGTGAAGATAGATACTTATATAGTGTGGACAATATGGGTCGAAGTGTTGTCTAGCAGCCCCACCCTCCTCTGACACGCTTCTCATCAGGTTGGTGGTTTATTCAAAGAGCAAATCACCTCAAACGATGAAAGTCTTACGTCATTACAATCTTATGTGGCATGTGCTTCAGCTATTCAATTATTACCAGAATCCATCCCTTACGGCTTAGAAAACAAGTCTTACAAAGCCGAAGTCTTGTGTTATTCTTCGGCCAAAAATTGGGCGGGGTTTGGACTGTTTGCCACAAGAGACTTGTCTGTTGTTTTCCTAGCGAACTCCTATTTTAGACAATAGTTCACCAGCCACGATTATGGTTTTAATCTATATTCTATTTTATTGAAGCAATCCACGCCCTTTAAATATAGGGGAAAAACGAATTTTATTTTTACAAACTGAGTTAACCCTTTTTTATTCGATTCCATGAACGGATTTACTTTCTTGATATTTCTGGTTAAAAAACCATTTTAGAAAGTGTAGAATTTTTTTTTATTTTTCTTCTTAGTATCAAATCATATTGACTTCACTAAACACCAAAGGAAACATATTTCTCATGTGTATATTAAGTTTATTCGAGTCTTCTAATGTTTCTAAAACAAGTGTAAAAACTGTTGAACGATGGCTATAGTTCTTAGAAGTCACCTTAAGCGTTAAGTAGGAAAGTAATTATAAAATCTGGCTGATAAAGAAAAATTACTGAAGAGGTTTTAAACACTTACTGAGCATAAGAAACTAGAGCCTAATGTGTGTTCTAATCAAAGTTTGGTTCATCTTATAATGAGTGTTGTAATCACAGTTTGGTTCATCTTATGTGTTGTAATCATAGTTTGGTTCATCTTATGTGTTGTAATCATAGGTTGGTTCATCTTATGTGTTGTAATCATAGTTTGGTTCATCTTATGTGTTGTAATCATAGTTTGGTCCATCCTATAATGTATGTTGTAATCATAGTTTGGTTCATCTTATAATGTATGTTGTAATCATAGTTTGGTTCATCTTATGTGTTGTAATCATAGTTTGGTTCATCTTATGTGTTGTAATCATAGTTTGGTTCATCTTATGTGTTGTAATCATAGTTTGGTCCATCCTATAATGTATGTTGTAATCATAGTTTGGTTCATCTTATAATGTATGTTGTAATCATAGTTTGGTTCATCTTATGTGTTGTAATCATAGTTTGGTTCATCTTATGTGTTTTAATCATAGTTTGGTTCATCTTATAATGTGTATTGTAACCACAGTTTGGTTCATTCTACATACAAAAACAGTACTATGTCTCCATCATGAAGAAACCTCGATGAGGATGTAATATGATGAAGTCGAAAACAAGAGGAACATTCGAGATCTTCCTAGGAAGACGCCTGAAACTATACAGCTGATGAGTTAATGTTGAAACATTAACATATTCTGAAGAATTGTGTTGGTTTGTACCTGAGCACAGAACTACATAATGTTCTGGTACTGAAACCGGTTTTTAATGTGATGAGCCTCCAGGCTTACTGAACTACGAGAGATAATGGTGAACAGCTATTGACCAATACATCCAAAACTTATGATAAAAATCATGTAAACTGTCTACATTTGAGAAACTAACGCGCTTGAATAATACATTTTAACGTCTTATAACACATATTCAAGTGATACTTTCTTCCTTATTCTCAAACCCAACCGACAAATTATGGTATTAACATATTCTCATTGAAACAGGAGACAGATCTGAAAAGTTAATCTCACAATCTCTCAATTTTAATACAAAACAAAAAATAACGAAGAATTTAAAGAAAAATGAAACACTTGTAATTTACATTATTTTATTAACAAAGTTAAACAATTAAGTGCGGAATTTAGTAAAGATAACAAGTCCAAACACTGTTCCATTTAACATATAAAATCACTTCATTTCCACTGTATTAACAGTAAACTCACAAATGTCCAATTAGGCTTAGCTTTAATGATCGTTTTTCCCTTTCATGTAACTTACGGAACTAAAACAATTCTTTTCTCATAAACAATACCCTTCACTCGAATGTATGAGAAACACTGACACTAATGACTCTAAAGAATGATTAATGTTTTACATTTTGAATGTATAGGGAACACAAACATTACATCACTCCATATATAGAATGGTTAATGTTTTACATTTTGAATGTATAGGAAACACAAACATTACATCACTCCATATATAGAATGGTTAATGTTTTACATTTTGAATGTATAGGAAACACAAACATTACATCACTCCATATATAGAATGGTTAATGTTTTACATTTTGAATGTATAGGGAACACAAACATTACATCACTCCAAATATAGAATGGTTAATGTTTTACATTTTGAATGTATAGAGAACACGAAAACTAATCACTCCAAGAAATGACTAATGATCTATATTTACAATTTATAGGAAATACTGATCACTCCAAGGAATGCTTAATGTTTTACGTTTAGAAGGTATAGCACACACTAACATTACATTACTCCAAGGAAGGGTTAATGTTCTACATTTAGAAGGTATAGCACACACCAACATTACATTACTCCAAGGTATGCTTAATGTTTTACGTTTAGAAGGTATAACACACAATAACATTACATTACTCCAAAGAAGGGTTAATGTTCTACATTTAGAATATATATAAAACGCTAACACTAATTACTCCAAGGAATTGTTAATCTTTAATTTACAATGGAGAAGACACAATATTTTACATCCCTGCAAGGAATGCTTCATGTTCTACATTTTGAATATATAGCAAACATTAACATTACATCACTTCAAGGAATAGTTAATGTTATACATTAAGAATGTAGAGAAAGTCTTACACTTATTACTCCAAGGAAAGCTTAATGTTCTACGTTTAGAATGTATAGGAAAATTAACATAACATTACTCCAAGGAATAGTTAATGTTCTACACTTAGAATATCTACGAAATACTAACATTACATCACTTCATGGAATGGTTATATTCTACCTTTAGAATGTATAGGAAAAACTAACACTAATCACTCCAAGCAAGAATTAATGTTCTACATTTAGAATGTATAGGAAACACTTATATTACATTACCTTGATGTTCTAAAATTAGAATGTATGGGAAACGCTAACATTAATCACACAAAGAAATGTTTAACGTTCTACATTTATAATGTAGAGGAAACACCAACACTAATCACTCCAAGGAATGGTTAATATTTTATAATTTGAATGTATAGGAAACATTAACATTACATCACTCGATGGAATAGTTAATGTTCTATACTTGAAATGTATAGGAAACTAACACTAATCACTCAAAGCAATGGTGAATGTTCTAAATGTAGAATGTACAAGACACAATAACCTTACATCACTCCAAGGAATGGATAATATTCTACACTTAAAAAGTATAACAAACATTAACATTACATATCTCAGAGGAATTGATTATGTGCTACATTTAGAATTTATTGGAAACACTAACCCTAATCTCTCCAGGGCATATTTATGTGCTACATTTAGAATTTATTCGAAACACTAACCCTAATCTCTCCAGGACATGTTTATGTTCTACATTTAGAATGTGTATGAAACACTAATACTAATATCTCCAGGGCATGTTTATATTCTACATTTAGAATGTGTATGAAACACTAACACTAATCTCTCCAGGGCATGTTTATGTTCCACATTTAGAATGGGTATGAAACACTAACCCTAATCACTCCAGGGCATGTTTATGTTCTACATTTAGAATGTGTATGAAACACTAACACTAATCTATCCAGGATATGTTTATGTTCCACATTTAGAATGTGTATGAAACACTAACCCTAATCTCTCCAGGGCATGTTTATGTTCTACATTTAGAATGTGTATGAAACACTAACACTAATCTCTCCAGGGCATGTTTATATTCTACATTTAGAATGTGTATGAAACACTAACACTAATCTCTCCAGGGCATGTTTATGTTCCACATTTAGAATGTGTATGAAACACTAACACTAATCTATCCAGGATATGTTTATGTTCCACATTTAGAATGTGTATGAAACACTAACCCTAATCTCTCCAGGGCATGTTTATGTTCCACATTTAGAATGTGTATGAAACACTAACCCTAATCTCTCCAGGGCATGTTTATGTTTTACATTTAGAATGTGTATGAAACACTAACCCTAATCTCTCCAGGGCATGTTTATGTTCTACATTTAGAATGTGTGTGAAACACTAACCCTAATCTCTCCAGGGCATGTTTATGTTTTACATTTAGAATGTGTATGAAACACTAACCCTAATCTCTCCAGGGCATGTTTACGTGCTACATTTAGAATTTATTGGAAACACTAACCCTAATCTCTCCAGGACATGTTTATGTTCTACATTTAGAATGTGTATGAAACACTAATACTAATATCTCCAGGGCATATTTATGTTCTACATTTAGAATGTGTATGAAACACTAACACTAATCTCTCCAGGGCATATTTATGTTCTACATTTAGAATGTGTATGAAACACTAACACTAATCTCTCCAGGGCATGTTTATATTCTACATTTAGAATGTGTATGAAACACTAACACTAATCTCTCCAGGGCATGTTTATGTTCCACATTTGGAATGTGTATGAAACACTAACACTAATCTATCCAGGATATGTTTATGTTCCACATTTAGAATGTGTACGAAACACTAACCCTAATCTCTCCAGGGCATGTTTATGTTCCACATTTAGAATGTGTATGAAACACTAACCCTAATCTCTCCAGGGCATGTTTATGTTTTACATTTAGAATGTGTATGAAACACTAACCCTAATCTCTCCATGGCATGTTTATGTTCTACATTTAGAATGTGTGTGAAACACTAACCCTAATCTCTCCAGGGCATGTTTATGTTTTACATTTAGAATGTGTATGAAACACTAACCCTAATCTCTCCAGGGCATGTTTATGTGCTACATTTAGAATTTATTGGAAACACTAAACCTAATCTCTCCAGGACATGTTTATGTTCTACATTTAGAATGTCTATGAAACACTAATACTAATATCTCCAGGGCATATTTATGTTCTACATTTAGAATGTGTATGAAACACTAACACTAATCTCTCCAGGGCATGTTTATATTCTACATTTAGAATGTGTATGAAACACTAACACTAATCTCTCCAGGGCATGTTTATGTTCCACATTTAGAATGTGTATGAAAAACTAACCCTAATCACTCCAGGGCATGTTTATGTTCTACATTTAGAATGTGTATGAAACACTAACACTAATCTATCCAGGATATGTTAATGTTCCACATTTAGAATGTGTATGAAACACTAACCCTAATCTCTCCAGGGCATGTTTATGTTCCACATTTAGAATGTGTATGAAACACTAACCCTAATCTCTCCAGGGCATGTTTATGTTTTACATTTAGAATGTGTATGAAACACTAACCCTAATCTCTCCAGGGCATGTTTATGTTCCACATTTAGAATGTGTATGAAACACTAACCCTAATCTCTCCAGGGCATGTTTATGTTTTACATTTAGAATGTGTATGAAACACTAACCCTAATCTCTCCAGGGCATGTTTATGTTCTACATTTAGAATGTGTGTGAAACACTAACCCTAATCTCTCCAGGGCATGTTTATGTGCTACATTTAGAATGTGTATGAAACACTAACCCTAATCTCTCCAGGGCATGTTTATGTGCTACATTTAGAATTTATTGGAAACACTAACCCTAATCTCTCCAGGACATGTTTATGTTCTACATTTAGAATGTGTATGAAACACTAACACTAATATCTCCAGGGCATGTTTATGTTCTACATTTAGAATGTGTATGAAACACTAACACTAATCTCTCCAGGGCATGTTTATGTTCTACATTTAGAATGTGTGTGAAACACTAACCCTAATCTCTCAAGGGCATGTTTATGTGCTACATTTAGAATTTATTGGAAACACTAACCCTAATCTCTCCAGGACATGTTTATGTTCTACATTTAGAATGTGTATGAAACACTAACACTAATATCTCCAGGGCATATTTATGTTCTACATTTAGAATGTGTATGAAACACTAACACTAATCTCTCCAGGGCATGTTTATATTCTACATTTAGAATGTGTATAAAACACTAACACTAATCTCTCCAGGGCATGTTTATGTTCCACATTTAGAATGTGTATGAAACACTAACCCTAATCTCTCCAGGGCATGTTTATGTTCCACATTTAGAATGTGTATGAAACACTAACACTAATCTATCCAGGATATGTTTATGTTCCACATTTAGAATGTGTATGAAACACTAACCCAAATCTCTCCAGGGCATGTTTATGTTCCACATTTAGAATGTGTATGAAACACTAACCCTAATCTCTCCAGGGCATGTTTATGTTTTACATTTAGAATGTGTATGAAACACTAACCCTAATCTCTCCAGGGCATGTTTATGTTCTACATTTAGAATGTGTGTGAAACACTAACCCTAATCTCTCCAGGGCATGTTTATGTGCTACATTTAGAATTTATTGGAAACACTAACCCTAATCTCTCCAGGATATGTTTATGTTCTACATTTAGAATGTATATGAAACACTAATACTAATATCTCCAGGGCATATTTATGTTCTACATTTAGAATGTGTATGAAACACTAACCCTAATCTCTCCAGGGCATGTTTACGTGCTACATTTAGAATTTATTGGAAACACTAACCCTAATCTCTCCAGGACATGTTTATGTTCTACATTTAGAATGTGTATGAAACACTAACACTAATCTCTCCAGGGCATGTTTATGTTCCACATTTGGAATGTGTATGAAACACTAACACTAATCTATCCAGGATATGTTTATGTTCCACATTTAGAATGTGTACGAAACACTAACCCTAATCTCTCCAGGGCATGTTTATGTTCCACATTTAGAATGTGTATGAAACACTAACCCTAATCTCTCCAGGGCATGTTTATGTTTTACATTTAGAATGTGTATGAAACACTAACCCTAATCTCTCCATGGCATGTTTATGTTCTACATTTAGAATGTGTGTGAAACACTAACCCTAATCTCTCCAGGGCATGTTTATGTTTTACATTTAGAATGTGTATGAAACACTAACCCTAATCTCTCCAGGGCATGTTTATGTGCTACATTTAGAATTTATTGGAAACACTAAACCTAATCTCTCCAGGACATGTTTATGTTCTACATTTAGAATGTCTATGAAACACTAATACTAATATCTCCAGGGCATATTTATGTTCTACATTTAGAATGTGTATGAAACACTAACACTAATCTCTCCAGGGCATGTTTATATTCTACATTTAGAATGTGTATGAAACACTAACACTAATCTCTCCAGGGCATGTTTATGTTCCACATTTAGAATGTGTATGAAAAACTAACCCTAATCACTCCAGGGCATGTTTATGTTCTACATTTAGAATGTGTATGAAACACTAACACTAATCTATCCAGGATATGTTAATGTTCCACATTTAGAATGTGTATGAAACACTAACCCTAATCTCTCCAGGGAATGTTTATGTGCTACATTTAGAATTTATTGGAAACACTAACCCTAATCTCTCCAGGACATGTTTATGTTCTACATTTAGAATGTGTATGAAACACTAACACTAATATCTCCAGGGCATATTTATGTTCTACATTTAGAATGTGTATGAAACACTAACACTAATCTCTCCAGGGCATGTTTATGTTCTACATTTAGAATGTGTGTGAAACACTAACCCTAATCTCTCAAGGGCATGTTTATGTGCTACATTTAGAATTTATTGGAAACACTAACCCTAATCTCTCCAGGACATGTTTATGTTCTACATTTAGAATGTGTATGAAACACTAACACTAATATCTCCAGGGCATATTTATGTTCTACATTTAGAATGTGTATGAAACACTAACACTAATCTCTCCAGGGCATGTTTATATTCTACATTTAGAATGTGTATAAAACACTAACACTAATCTCTCCAGGGCATGTTTATGTTCCACATTTAGAATGTGTATGAAACACTAACCCTAATCTCTCCAGGGCATGTTTATGTTCCACATTTAGAATGTGTATGAAACACTAACACTAATCTATCCAGGATATGTTTATGTTCCACATTTAGAATGTGTATGAAACACTAACCCAAATCTCTCCAGGGCATGTTTATGTTCCACATTTAGAATGTGTATGAAACACTAACCCTAATCTCTCCAGGGCATGTTTATGTTTTACATTTAGAATGTGTATGAAACACTAACCCTAATCTCTCCAGGGCATGTTTATGTTCTACATTTAGAATGTGTGTGAAACACTAACCCTAATCTCTCCAGGGCATGTTTATGTGCTACATTTAGAATTTATTGGAAACACTAACCCTAATCTCTCCAGGACATGTTTATGTTCTACATTTAGAATGTATATGAAACACTAATACTAATATCTCCAGGGCATATTTATGTTCTACATTTAGAATGTGTATGAAACACTAACCCTAATCTCTCCAGGGCATGTTTACGTGCTACATTTAGAATTTATTGGAAACACTAACCCTAATCTCTCCAGGACATGTTTATGTTCTACATTTAGAATGTGTATGAAACACTAATACTAATATCTCCAGGGCATGTTTATGTGCTACATTTAGAATTTATTGGAAACACTAACCCTAATCTCTCCAGGACATGTTTATGTTCTACATTTAGAATGTATATGAAACACTAATACTAATATCTCCAGGGCATATTTATGTTCTACATTTAGAATGTGTATGAAACACTAACCCTAATCTCTCCAGGGCATGTTTACGTGCTACATTTAGAATTTATTGGAAACACTAACCCTAATCTCTCCAGGACATGTTTATGTTCTACATTTAGAATGTGTATGAAACACTAATACTAATATCTCCAGGGCATATTTATGTTCTACATTTAGAATGTGTATGAAACACTAACACTAATCTCTCCAGGGCATGTTTATGTTCCACATTTGGAATGTGTATGAAACACTAACACTAATCTCTCCAGGATATGTTTATGTTCCACATTTAGAATGTGTACGAAACACTAACCCTAATCTCTCCAGGGCATGTTTATGTTTTACATTTAGAATGTGTATGAAACACTAACCCTAATCTCTCCATGGCATGTTTATGTTCTACATTTAGAATGTGTGTGAAACACTAACCCTAATCTCTCCAGGGCATGTTTATGTTTTACATTTAGAATGTGTATGAAACACTAACCCTAATCTCTCCAGGGCATGTTTATGTGCTACATTTAGAATTTATTGGAAACAGTAAACCTAATCTCTCCAGGACATGTTTATGTTCTACATTTAGAATGTCTATGAAACACTAATACTAATATCTCCAGGGCATATTTATGTTCTACATTTAGAATGTGTATGAAACACTAACACTAATCTCTCCAGGGCATGTTTATATTCTACATTTAGAATGTGTATGAAACACTAACACTAATCTCTCCAGGGCATGTTTATGTTCCACATTTAGAATGTGTATGAAAAACTAACCCTAATCACTCCAGGGCATGTTTATGTTCTACATTTAGAATGTGTATGAAACACTAACACTAATCTATCCAGGATATGTTTATGTTCCACATTTAGAATGTGTATGAAACACTAACCCTAATCTCTCCAGGGCATGTTTATGTTCCACATTTAGAATGTGTATGAAACACTAACCCTAATCTCTCCAGGGCATGTTTATGTTTTACATTTAGAATGTGTATGAAACACTAACCCTAATCTCTCCAGGGCATGTTTATGTTCCACATTTAGAATGTGTATGAAACACTAACCCTAATCTCTCCAGGGCATGTTTATGTTTTACATTTAGAATGTGTATGAAACACTAACCCTAATCTCTCCAGGGCATATTTATGTGCTACATTTAGAATTTATTCGAAACACTAACCCTAATCTCTCCAGGACATGTTTATGTTCTACATTTAGAATGTGTATGAAACACTAACACTAATCTCTCCAGGGCATGTTTATATTCTACATTTAGAATGTGTATGAAACACTAACACTAATCTCTCCAGGGCATGTTTATGTTCCACATTTGGAATGTGTATGAAACACTAACACTAATCTATCCAGGATATGTTTATGTTCCACATTTAGAATGTGTACGAAACACTAACCCTAATCTCTCCAGGGCATGTTTATGTTTTACATTTAGAATGTGTACGAAACACTAACCCTAATCTCTCCATGGCATGTTTATGTTCTACATTTAGAATGTGTGTGAAACACTAACCCTAATCTCTCCAGGGCATGTTTATGTTTTACATTTAGAATGTGTATGAAACACTAACCCTAATCTCTCCAGGGCATGTTTATGTGCTACATTTAGAATTTATTGGAAACACTAAACCTAATCTCTCCAGAACATGTTTATGTTCTACATTTAGAATGTCTATGAAACACTAATACTAATATCTCCAGGGCATATTTATGTTCTACATTTAGAATGTGTATGAAACACTAACACTAATCTCTCCAGGGCATGTTTATATTCTACATTTAGAATGTGTATGAAACACTAACACTAATCTCTCCAGGGCATGTTTATGTTCCACATTTAGAATGTGTATAAAAAACTAACCCTAATCACTCCAGGGCATGTTTATGTTCTACATTTAGAATGTGTATGAAACACTAACACTAATCTATCCAGGATATGTTAATGTTCCACATTTAGAATGTGTATGAAACACTAACCCTAATCTCTCCAGGGCATGTTTATGTTCCACATTTAGAATGTGTATGAAACACTAACCCTAATCTCTCCAGGGCATGTTTATGTTTTACATTTAGAATGTGTATGAAACACTAACCCTAATCTCTCCAGGGCATGTTTATGTTCCACATTTAGAATGTGTATGAAACACTAACCCTAATCTCTCCACGGCATGTTTATGTTTTACATTTAGAATGTGTATGAAACACTAACCCTAATCTCTCCAGGGCATGTGTATGTTCTACATTTAGAATGTGTGTGAAACACTAACCCTAATCTCTCCAGGGCATGTTTATGTGCTACATTTAGAATGTGTATGAAACACTAACCCTAATCTCTCCAGGGCATGTTTATGTGCTACATTTAGAATTTATTGGAAACACTAACCCTAATCTCTCCAGGACATGTTTATGTTCTACATTTAGAATGTGTATGAAACACTAACACTAATATCTCCAGGGCATATTTATGTTCTACATTTAGAATGTGTATGAAACACTAACACTAATCTCTCCAGGGCATGTTTATGTTCTACATTTAGAATGTGTGTGAAACACTAACCCTAATCTCTCAAGGGCATGTTTATGTGCTACATTTAGAATTTATTGGAAACACTAACCCTAATCTCTCCAGGACATGTTTATGTTCTACATTTAGAATGTGTATGAAACACTAACACTAATATCTCCAGGGCATATTTATGTTCTACATTTAGAATGTGTATGAAACACTAACACTAATCTCTCCAGGGCATGTTTATATTCTACATTTAGAATGTGTATAAAACACTAACACTAATCTCTCCAGGGCATGTTTATGTTCCACATTTAGAATGTGTATGAAACACTAACCCTAATCTCTCCAGGGCATGTTTATGTTCCACATTTAGAATGTGTATGAAACACTAACACTAATCTATCCAGGATATGTTTATGTTCCACATTTAGAATGTGTATGAAACACTAACCCAAATCTCTCCAGGGCATGTTTATGTTCCACATTTAGAATGTGTATGAAACACTAACCCTAATCTCTCCAGGGCATGTTTATGTTTTACATTTAGAATGTGTATGAAACACTAACCCTAATCTCTCCAGGGCATGTTTATGTTCTACATTTAGAATGTGTGTGAAACACTAACCCTAATCTCTCCAGGGCATGTTTATGTGCTACATTTAGAATTTATTGGAAACACTAACCCTAATCTCTCCAGGACATGTTTATGTTCTACATTTAGAATGTATATGAAACACTAATACTAATATCTCCAGGGCATATTTATGTTCTACATTTAGAATGTGTATGAAACACTAACCCTAATCTCTCCAGGGCATGTTTACGTGCTACATTTGGAATTTATTGGAAACACTAACCCTAATCTCTCCAGGACATGTTTATGTTCTACATTTAGAATGTGTATGAAACACTAATACTAATATCTCCAGGGCATATTTATGTTCTACATTTAGAATGTGTATGAAACACTAACACTAATCTCTCCAGGGCATGTTTATGTTCCACATTTGGAATGTGTATGAAACACTAACACTAATCTCTCCAGGATATGTTTATGTTCCACATTTAGAATGTGTATGAAACACTAACCCTAATCTCTCCAGGGCATGTTTATGTTCCACATTTAGAATGTGTATGAAACACTAACCCTAATCTCTCCAGGGCATGTTTATGTTTTACATTTAGAATGTGTATGAAACACTAACCCTAATCTCTCCATGGCATGTTTATGTTCTACATTTAGAATGTGTGTGAAACACTAACCCTAATCTCTCCAGGGCATGTTTATGTTTTACATTTAGAATGTGTATGAAACACTAACCCTAATCTCTCCAGGGCATGTTTATGTGCTACATTTAGAATTTATTGGAAACACTAAACCTAATCTCTCCAGGACATGTTTATGTTCTACATTTAGAATGTCTATGAAACACTAATACTAATATCTCCAGGGCATATTTATGTTCTACATTTAGAATGTGTATGAAACACTAACACTAATCTCTCCAGGGCATGTTTATATTCTACATTTAGAATGTGTATGAAACACTAACACTAATCTCTCCAGGGCATGTTTATGTTCCACATTTAGAATGTGTATGAAAACTAACCCTAATCACTCCAGGGCATGTTTATGTTCTACATTTAGAATGTGTATGAAACACTAACACTAATCTATCCAGGATATGTTTATGTTCCACATTTAGAATGTGTATGAAACACTAACCCTAATCTCTCCAGGGCATGTTTATGTTCCACATTTAGAATGTGTATGAAACACTAACCCTAATCTCTCCAGGGCATGTTTATGTTTTACATTTAGAATGTGTATGAAACACTAACCCTAATCTCTCCAGGGCATGTTTATGTTCCACATTTAGAATGTGTATGAAACACTAACCCTAATCTCTCCAGGGCATGTTTATGTTTTACATTTAGAATGTGTATGAAACACTAACCCTAATCTCTCCAGGGCATGTTTATGTTCTACATTTAGAATGTGTGTGAAACACTAACCCTAATCTCTCCAGGGCATGTTTATGTGCTACATTTAGAATGTGTATGAAACACTAACCCTAATCTCTCCAGGGCATGTTTATGTGCTACATTTAGAATTTATTGGAAACACTAACCCTAATCTCTCCTGGACATGTTTATGTTCTACATTTAGAATGTGTATGAAACACTAACACTAATATCTCCAGGGCATATTTATGTTCTACATTTAGAATGTGTATGAAACACTAACACTAATCTCTCCAGGGCATGTTTATGTTCTACATTTAGAATGTGTGTGAAACACTAACCCTAATCTCTCCAGGGCATGTTTATGTGCTACATTTAGAATTTATTGTAAACACTAACCCTAATCTCTCCAGGACATGTTTATGTTCTACATTTAGAATGTGTATGAAACACTAACACTAATATCTCCAGGGCATATTTATGTTCTACATTTAGAATGTGTATGAAACACTAACACTAATCTCTCAAGGGCATGTTTATATTCTACATTTAGAATGTGTATAAAACACTAACACTAATCTCTCCAGGGCATGTTTATGTTCCACATTTAGAATGTGTATGAAACACTAACACTAATCTCTCCAGGGCATGTTTATGTTCCACATTTAGAATGTGTATGAAACACTAACACTAATCTATCCAAAATATGTTTATGTTCCACATTTAGAATGTGTATGAAACACTAACCCAAATCTCTCCAGGGCATGTTTATGTTCCACATTTAGAATGTGTATGAAACACTAACCCTAATCTCTCCAGGGCATGTTTATGTTTTACATTTAGAATGTGTATGAAACACTAACCCTAATCTCTCCAGGGCATGTTTATGTTCTACATTTAGAATGTGTGTGAAACACTAACCCTAATCTCTCCAGGGCATGTTTATGTGCTACATTTAGAATTTATTGGAAACACTAACCCTAATCTCTCCAGGACATGTTTATGTTCTACATTTAGAATGTATATGAAACACTAATACTAATATCTCCAGGGCATATTTATGTTCTACATTTAGAATGTGTATGAAACACTAACACTAATCTCTCTTGGGCATATTTATGTTCTACATTTAGAATGTGTATGAAACACTAACACTAATCTCTCCAGGGCATCTTTATATTCTACATTTAGAATGTGTATGAAACACTAACACTAATCTCTCCAGGGCATGTTTATGTTCCACATTTGGAATGTGTATGAAACACTAACACTAATCTATCCAGGATATGTTTATGTTCCACATTTAGAAGTGTATGAAACACTAACCCTAATCTCTTCAGGGCATGTTTATGTTCCACATTTAGAATGTGTATGAAACACTAACCCTAATCTCTCCAGGGCATGTTTATGTTTTACATTTAGAATGTGTATGAAACACTAACCCTAATCTCTCCAGGGCATGTTTATGTTCTACATTTAGAATGTGTGTGAAACACTAACCCTAATATCTCCAGGGCATATTTATGTTCTACATTTAGAATGTGTATGAAACACTAACACTAATCTCTCCAGGGCATGTTTATATTCTACATTTAGAATGTGTATGAAACACTAACACTAATCTCTCCAGGGCATGTTTATATTCTACATTTAGAATGTGTATGAAACACTAACACTAATCTCTCCAGGGCATGTTTATGTTCCACATTTAGAATGTGTATGAAACACTAACCCTAATCACTCCAGGGCATGTTTATGTTCTACATTTAGAATGTGTATGAAACACTAACACTAATCTATCCAGGATATGTTTATGTTCCACATTTAGAATGTGTATGAAACACTAACCCTAATCTCTCCAGCGCATGTTTATGTTCCACATTTAGAATGTGTATGAAACACTAACCCTAATCTCTCCAGGGCATGTTTATGTTTTACATTTAGAATGTGTATGAAACACTAACCCTAATCTCTCTAGGGCATGTTTATGTTCTACATTTAGAATGTGTGTGAAACACTAACCCTAATCTCTCCAGGGCATGTTTATGTGCTACATTTAGAATGTGTATGAAACACTAACCCTAATCTCTCCAGGGCATGTTTATGTGCTACATTTAGAATTTATTGGAAACACTAACCCTAATCTCTCCAGGACATGTTTATGTTCTACATTTAGAATGTGTATGAAACACTAACACTAATATCTCCAGGGCATATTTATGTTCTACATTTAGAATGTGTATGAAACACTAACACTAATCTCTCCAGGGCATGTTTATATTCTACATTTAGAATGTGGATAAAACACTAACACTAATCTCTCCAGGGCATGTTTATGTTCCACATTTAGAATGCGTATGAAACACTAACCCTAATCTCTCCAGGGCATGTTTATGTTCTACATTTAGAATGTGTATGAAACACTAACACTAATCTATCCAGGATATGTTTATGTTCCACATTTAGAATGTGTATGAAACACTAACCCTAATCTCTCCAGGGCATGTTTATGTTCCACATTTAGAATGTGTATGAAACACTAACCCTAATCTCTCCAGGGCATGTTTATGTTTTACATTTAGAATGTGTATGAAACACTAACCCTAATCTCTCCAGGGCATGTTTATGTTCTACATTTAGAATGTGTGTGAAACACTAACCCTAATCTCTCCAGGGCATGTTTATGTGCTACATTTAGAATTTATTGGAAACACTAACCCTAATCTCTCCAGGACATGTTTATGTTCTACATTTAGAATGTGCACGAAACACTAATACTAATATCTCCAGGGCATATTTATGTTCTACATTTAGAATGTGTATGAAACACTAACACTAATCTCTCCAGGGCATGTTTATATTCTACATTTAGAATGTGTATAAAACACTAACACTAATCTCTCCAGGGCATGTTTATGTTCCACATTTAGAATGTGTATGAAACACTAACCCTAATCTCTCCAGGGCATGTTTATGTTCTACATTTAGAATGTGTATGAAACACTAACACTAATCTATCCAGGATATGTTTATGTTCCACATTTAGAATGTGTATGAAACACTAACCCTAATCTCTCCAGGGCATGTTTATGTTCCACATTTAGAATGTGTATGAAACACTAACCCTAATCTCTCCAGGGCATGTTTATGTTCCACATTTAGAATGTGTATGAAACACTAACCCTAATCACTCCAGGGCATGTTTATGTTCTACATTTAGAATGTGTATGAAACACTAACACTAATCTATCCAGGATATGTTTATGTTCCACATTTAGAATGTGTATGAAACACTAACCCTAATCTCTCCAGCGCATGTTTATGTTCCACATTTAGAATGTGTATGAAACACTAACACTAATCTCTCCAGGGCATGTTTATGTTTTACATTTAGAATGTGTATGAAACACTAACCCTAATCTCTCTAGGGCATGTTTATGTTCTACATTTAGAATGTGTGTGAAACACTAACCCTAATCTCTCCAGGGCATGTTTATGTGCTACATTTAGAATGTGTATGAAACACTAACCCTAATCTCTCCAGGGCATGTTTATGTGCTACATTTAGAATTTATTGGAAACACTAACCCTAATCTCTCCATGGCATGTTTATGTTCTACATTTAGAATGTGTGTGAAACACTAACCCTAATCTCTCCAGGGCATGTTTATGTTTTACATTTAGAATGTGTATGAAACACTAACCCTAATCTCTCCAGGGCATGTTTATGTGCTACATTTAGAATTTATTGGAAACACTAACCCTAATCTCTCCAGGACATGTTTATGTTCTACATTTAGAATGTGTATGAAACACTAATACTAATATCTCCAGGGCATATTTATGTTCTACATTTAGAATGTGTATGAAACATTAACACTAATCTCTCCAGGGCATGTTTATATTCTACATTTAGAATGTGTATGAAACACTAACACTAATCTCTCCAGGGCATGTTTATGTTCCACATTTAGAATGTGTATGAAACACTAACCCTAATCTCTCCAGGGCATGTTTATGTTCTACATTTAGAATGTGTATGAAACACTAACACTAATCTATCCAGGATATGTTTATGTTCCACATTTAGAATGTGTATGAAACACTAACCCTAATCTCTCCAGGGCATGTTTATGTTCCACATTTAGAATGTGTATGAAACACTAACCCTAATCTCTCCAGGGCATGTTTATGTTTTACATTTAGAATGTGTATGAAACACTAACCCTAATCTCTCCAGGGCATGTTTATGTTCTACATTTAGAATGTGTGTGAAACACTAACCCTAATCTCTCCAGGGCATGTTTATGTGCTACATTTAGAATTTATTGGAAACACTAACCCTAATCTCTCCAGGACATGTTTATGTTCTACATTTAGAATGTATATGAAACACTAATACTAATATCTCCAGGGCATATTTATGTTCTACATTTAGAATGTGTATGAAACATTAACACTAATCTCTCTTGGGCATATTTATGTTCTACATTTAGAATGTGTATGAAACACTAACACTAATCTCTCCAGGGCATGTTTATATTCTACATTTAGAATGTGTATGAAACACTAACACTAATCTCTCCAGGGCATGTTTATGTTCCACATTTGGAATGTGTATGAAACACTAACACTAATCTATCCAGGATATGTTTATGTTCCACATTTAGAATGTGTATGAAACACTAACCCTAATCTCTTCAGGGCATGTTTATGTTCCACATTTAGAATGTGTATGAAACACTAACCCTAATCTCTCCAGGGCATGTTTATGTTTTACATTTAGAATGTGTATGAAACACTAACCCTAATCTCTCCAGGGCATGTTTATGTTCTACATTTAGAATGTGTGTGAAACACTAACCCTAATCTCTCCAGGGCATGTTTATGTTTTACATTTAGAATGTGTATGAAACACTAACCCTAATCTCTCCAGGGCATGTTTATGTGCTACATTTAGAATTTATTGGAAACACTAACCCTAATCTCTCCAGGACATGTTTATGTTCTACATTTAGAATGTGTATGAAACACTAATACTAATATCTCCAGGGCATATTTATGTTCTACATTTAGAATGTGTATGAAACACTAACACTAATCTCTCCAGGGCATGTTTATATTCTACATTTAGAATGTGTATGAAACACTAACACTAATCTCTCCAGGGCATGTTTATATTCTACATTTAGAATGTGTATGAAACACTAACACTAATCTCTCCAGGGCATGTTTATGTTCCACATTTAGAATGTGTATGAAACACTAACCCTAATCACTCCAGGGCATGTTTATGTTCTACATTTAGAATGTGTATGAAACACTAACACTAATCTATCCAGGATATGTTTATGTTCCACATTTAGAATGTGTATGAAACACTAACCCTAATCTCTCCAGCGCATGTTTATGTTCCACATTTAGAATGTGTATGAAACACTAACACTAATCTCTCCAGGACATGTTTATGTTTTACATTTAGAATGTGTATGAAACACTAACCCTAATCTCTCTAGGGCATGTTTATGTTCTACATTTAGAATGTGTGTGAAACACTAACCCTAATCTCTCCAGGGCATGTTTATGTGCTACATTTAGAATGTGTATGAAACACTAACCCTAATCTCTCCAGGGCATGTTTATGTGCTACATTTAGAATTTATTGGAAACACTAACCCTAATCTCTCCAGGACATGTTTATGTTCTACATTTAGAATGTGTATGAAACACTAACACTAATATCTCCAGGGCATATTTATGTTCTACATTTAGAATGTGTATGAAACACTAACACTAATCTCTCCAGGGCATGTTTATATTCTACATTTAGAATGTGTATAAAACACTAACACTAATCTCTCCAGGGCATGTTTATGTTCCACATTTAGAATGTGTATGAAACACTAACCCTAATCTCTCCAGGGCATGTTTATGTTCTACATTTAGAATGTGTATGAAACACTAACACTAATCTATCCAGGATATGTTTATGTTCCACATTTAGAATGTGTATGAAACACTAACCCTAATCTCTCCAGGGCATGTTTATGTTCCACATTTAGAATGTGTATGAAACACTAACCCTAATCTCTCCAGGGCATGTTTATGTTTTACATTTAGAATGTGTATGAAACACTAACCCTAATCTCTCCAGGGCATGTTTATGTTCTACATTTAGAATGTGTGTG
This sequence comes from Tachypleus tridentatus, assembly GCF_004210375.1. Classification (NCBI taxonomy): domain Eukaryota; kingdom Metazoa; phylum Arthropoda; class Merostomata; order Xiphosura; family Limulidae; genus Tachypleus; species Tachypleus tridentatus. The sequence goes on along the minus strand of NC_134829.1, from coordinate 2,194,175 downwards.
AAACACTAACCCTAATCTCTCTAGGGCATGTTTATGCTCCACATTTAGAATGTATATGACACAATAACATTACTTTTCTCCAAGGATTTTTAATGTTTTACTTTTAGAATTTATATGAAACAGTAACGGTAAATCAATACAAGGAATGGTTAATATTCTATATATTTATAATGAAAATGAAACTCTAACATTAATCTCTCCAAGAAATGGTTAATGTTCTACATATATGTATAGAAAAACCTAACACTAATAACTTCAAAGAACTGTTAATATTCTACATTTAGAATGTATAGGACAAGTAACATTGCATCACACCATAGAATGGTAAATGCACTACATTTAGAATATTTATAAAACACTAGCATTATATCAGTCCAAGGAATGGTTAATGTTCTACATTTAGAATATATTATAAACAGAAACAATAATCACTACATGGAATGGTTAATGTTCACATTAAAATGTATAGGAAACACTAAAACTAAATACTCCACGGAATGGTTAATGTTTTACTGTTAAAATGTGTAGCAAACATTAACATTACATCACTCGAAGAGATGGTTAATGTTCTACATTTATAATGTATAGGAATCACTAACACCAATCTCTCCAAAGAATGGTCAGTGTTCTGCCATTAAAATGTATAAGAAACATTATCATTACATACCTCCAAGTAATGTTTATTATTCTACATTTGGCATGTGTTAGAAACACTAATACTAATCACACCCAGGAACAGTAATGTTTATTATTCTACATTTGGCATGTGTTAGAAACACTAATACTAATCACACCCAGGAACAGTAATGTTTATTATTCTACATTTGGCATGTATTAGAAACACTAATACTAATCACTCCCAGGAACAGTAATGTTTATTATTCTACATTTGGCATGTGTTAGAAACACTAATACTAATCACTCCCAGGAACAGTAATGTTTATTATTCTACATTTGGCATGTGTTAGAAACACTAATACTAATCACTCCCAGGAACAGTAATGTTTATTATTCTACATTTGGCATGTATTAGAAACACTAATACTAATCACTCCCAGGAACAGTAATGTTTATTATTCTACATTTGGCATGTGTTAGAAACACTAATACTAATCACTCCCAGGAACAGTAATGTTTATTATTCTACATTTGGCATGTGTTAGAAACACTAATACTAATCACTCCCAGGAACAGTAATGTTTATTATTCTACATTTGGCATGTGTTAGAAACACTAATACTAATCACTCCCAGGAACAGTAATGTTTATTATTCTACATTTGGCATGTGTTAGAAACACTAATACTAATCACTCCCAGGAACAGTAATGTTTATTATTCTACATTTGGCATGTGTTAGAAACACTAATACTAATCACTCCCAGGAACAGTAATGTTTATTATTCTACATTTGGCATGTATTAGAAACACTAATACTAATCACTCCCAGGAACAGTAATGTTCTGCACTTAGAATGTATAGGAAACACTCAAACTCATCTTTGTAAGGAATTGTTAATGTTCTAAGTGTAGAATGTTTTTGGAAATTCTAAAACTAGTCCCTCCAAGGAATCGTTAATGTTCTAGGTTTAGAATGTATAGGAAATACTGACACTAATCACTCAAACCAATGGTTAATGTGTTCTACATTTAGAATGTATAAAATACACTAAGACAAATCACTCTAAGGAATTGTTATTGTTCTAGATTTTGAATGTATAGGAAACACTAAAATAACATCATTCCAAAAAATATTTAATGCTCTACATTTAGAATATTTAGGAAACATTACCATTATATCACTCCAAGGAATGCTTAATGTTTTACGTTTAGAATGTATAGTAAACATAAACATTACATTACTTCCAGAGATGATTAATGATCTATATTTAGAATGTATAGGAACGGTAACATTACATCACTCCCACGAATTAATAATATTCTACATTTACAATGTATTGGAAACAGTAACATTAATCACGCCAAGGAATGGTTAATATCCTACATTTGGAATGTATATGAAACAATGAAACTAATCACTTCAAAGAATGGTTAATGTGTTCTATGTTTAGAATATAAAGGAAACACTAACACTAATCACTCGAAACAATGGCTAATGTTCTACATTTACATTGTATAGGAAACTCTAACACTAATCACTACAAGAAGTGGTTAATGTTCTACATTTATATTGTATAGGAAACTCTAACACTAATCACTACAAGAAGTGGTTAATGTTCTGCATTTAGAATGTATAGGAAACTCTAACACTAATCACTCAAAGAAATGGTTACTGTGTTCTACATTTAGAATGTATAAGAATCATTAAGACCAATCACCCAAGGAATGGTTATTGTTCTAAATTTTGAATGTATAGTAAATACTAAAATACCACATTTCAGAGAATGGTTAATGTTCTACATTTAGAATGTATAATAAACACCAACACTAATCAGTCGAAGGTATTATTAATGTTCTACATTTAGAATGTATAATAAAATTTTCTGTTTGTTCTCTGTGAACTTATTAATTTGGTCACAAACTGTGGACGCCATTAAGGTGGTAACTCGATTCAAACTCGTTTGCAACTTGTCTAAGCACAAACTAATTTGGTCACATCGGTTAAGCCCCTCTAAGAAGTCATAATTGAAACTCCTATCTATTAAACATAAGATTACGTTTAACGTTTGTAAGGTGACACAAAGAAATTTCGTTTGTTAGTTCTCCTTAGACTAAGAAACTTGTGACATACGGTTGACGTCTGTACAGTATCATAATTAAAATTTTGTTTGTAAGTTTTCTATCGACTAAGGAATTTATGTAGTGCTGAAGGCAGTGTCTTAAAACTGTTGTTTATAGCCAGTTCTTATATATTGTTATAGATAGTTTGTTAAATGTGTAGTTTATAACTAGCTCTTATATAATGTTTAAGGTTCTTTGTTAAAACTGTAGTTTATAACTAGTTTTCACATACGAAATAATGTTTAAGACAATTTCTTAAAATATGTTTATAGTGAGTTATTACAAAATATTCAAAGTAGTTTCTTAAAACTGTTGTTTACAGTACTTTTTATTATAATATTCAAGATCATCGAATGTTCTATTCATTTAAAACAATTATGGACACAGCAGAAGAATAATTTGTCGTGTATTCTGAAAATTACTGATAAGTTAAGTAATAATTTCTCGTGTATTCTGAAAATTACTGATAAGTTAAGTAATAATTTGTCATGTATTCTGAAAATTATTGACAAGTTAAGTAATAATTTGTCGTGTATTCTGAAAATTACTGACAAGTTAAGTAATAATTTGTCGTGTATTCTGAAAATTACTGATAAGTTAAGTAATAATTGGTCGTGTATTCTGACAATTACTGATAAGTTAAGTAATAATTGGTCGTGCATTCTGAAAATTACTAATAAGTTAAGTAATAATTGGTCGTGTATTCTGAAAATTACTAATAAGTTAAGTAATAATTGGTCGTGTATTCTGAAAATTACTGATAAGTTGTTTTAAGTTGATATTTATATTTTTAAAAAAACTGTTAATTATGATGAGTAACTGTAGCGATTAAAGAAAAACCGATATTCTGTTGGAATTTACCAAAACCAGACATGTAGTGTTGCAACAGAAGAAATAAAATACCTCAGAAGACCCTGATTAAAGTTAATTTTAGTCACTGTGACATTGGTCTGGTTTTCCTGTTTCTTCTGTTGTTAGGCCCATGAAAAAACCTTCTTGGTTTTTGTTATGTCATTACTTATATTATAGGTGGCTAATTACCTGGTAAAGCGAATGTATTTTTTCTTGTCGTACAGATAAGTTGTCACCAACTATAATAGTAATGTCACTTGACTGTCACATACAGTAACAGTAATGTCACTTGACTGTCACATACAATAAAAGTAATGTCAATTGACTGTCACATACAATAATAATAATGTTACTTGAGTGTGGCATACAATAATAGTAATATCACTTGACTGTCACTTACGATAATAGTAATGTCACTTGACTGTCACATACAATAAAAGTAATGTCACTCGTCACATATAATAAAGTAATGGTGGAAATAAAATGACCATGTCTGTAGAATTGGAATTTCATGTTTTGCTTTTCTAATTGAACTCTTACATTGTTTTTAATATCTGGATCGCCTTTAGTGAGAAGTAGGTAAATACACAGTTCAAGTTTGAATCCATACTCATTTTCGAAATATTCTAAAAATCCGTGGCTATCGAACTGTGTCGTGAACTTGGATAACATTTGTTTTTGTTGCGCCTGTCTGGTGTATTATAAATGTAATAGTTTGAAATGTACGTGGCTTCAATCATGACAACATTTTTATTTTCTTTCCTCTGGAGGGTTAAATATAACTTTGGAAACGTTGAATAGGTTTTAGGAATCAGTTATCAGATAAGTGAATAACTACCACATGAGTTGTTAATGTCACAGTTCAACACAAACTAAATAAATAGAAAAATAAAAGGATATAATAATCTTAACTGAAAAACGTTTTCAATTCCACCCCCCTCCCAAAAAAAAACAAAACAACTCAGGTGAATAAGAAAACATTATTTATTGGTAACACGTTTTCTCCTAAAGTTAATCATCCTAATATAGAGGAACATCTTACAATATTAAATAAACTGATACACTTTAGAACTTCGTAGTGTAGAATGTGGCCAGATATAAATTACACGTAACAGTGTATATCCTATTAAGGATACAATACTGTTTTTATCTTATATGCGTTATTAAGTTAAATATAGTAATACTGTTTATATCCTTATATGTGTTACTAAGTTAAATACAATAATATTGTTTATACCATTACATCTGTTACTAAGTTAAACATAGTAATATTGTTTATACCATTACATCTGTTACTGAGTTAAACATAGTAATATTGTTTATACCCTTACATCTGTTACTGAGTTAAATATAATAATATTGTTTATACCCTTGCATCTGTTACTGAGTTAAATATAGTAATATTGTTTTTACCCTTACATCTGTAACTGAGTTAAATATAGTAATATTGTTTTTACCCTTGCATCTGTTACTGAGTTAAATATAGTAATATTGTTTTTACCCTTACATCTGTAACTGAGTTAAATATAGTAATATTGTTTATACCCTTGCATCTGTCACTGAGTTAAATATAGTAATATTGTTTTTACCCTTACATCTGTAACTGAGTTAAATATAGTAATATTGTTTTTACCCTTGCATCTGTTACTGAGTTAAATATAGTAATATTGTTTTTACCCTTACATCTGTAACTGAGTTAAATATAGTAATATTGTTTATACCCTTGCATCTGTCACTGAGTTAAATATAGTAATATTGTTTTTACCCTTACATCTGTAACTGAGTTAAATATAGTAATATTGTTTTTACCCTTGCATCTGTTACTGAGTTAAATATAGTAATATTGTTTTTACCCTTATCTGTGTTATTATTTTGTATACAGTAATTATTATCGCACATATTTACTATATTTTATATGGTACATATCATTTACTTTTACCTTGTTATTATATGAATGTTTAAGTTTTCACCTTGCATGAAAGGAAAAGTTAAGACTTTATTTCATATGATCTTGAAAACAAAGCTTCCAGACACATAGGCCTCATGGGTAATGTTCTAAATGTATCCATATACAGAACATAAACAGTGTTTAATCATAAAAACCATTTCTAAACAGCATTATGTCTGATCTATTATTTAACGAATAATCGCACGGTCACCTGAGTGTTTCTCTGTTAAAAGTTTTACTCGTTTAGTTTCATTGAAATCCTAAACTCACTGTGAATGGATTTCTGAGAATAAAAGTCCCACTTAATGCGGCATCTGGTGATTGATTATAAAAACGAAAAAAAAATTATAAAATGATTATTAAACCATTCACTACCAATACTTTTATAGAATAAACCTAAAGACTGAACATTATTTTCTGTCACGCATTACATGTTTTGCGTTTGCTTAAGCCTAATTTCAATGACGAGCTAAGTCTTGCAACTGTGATTCTTAGTTTTTCGACTGAAGTAACAAAAATGTGCTACTCTATTAGTCAGCTATATTCTTTGATATTCCTATTCGCAGGCTATTTGTAAGCAAGGAAAGTTCGACCACTAAACTAACATTTAAGCTAAACTCTATGTTATACCTATTAAATTATAAGATTACCTAATATATCAATGGTGAACATAAAGAAATCTGGAGATTAGTGAAAGCGGTTTTAAAATATAGATCGGCGACATGTTCGTTTCGCGCCATCTGGTTGAATGTGGTTCATATTTTCAGAGAACTAGACTAAACCTAATGTAACATTTTCAGCTCTTGAACGTAACACACACACATAAATGTTTTTCACATACTTCCCTACTGGTTTTTTAAAAAATATAAAGATATAACCTGATTTTCCAGTCTAGACAATAAGGGAATGTCACATTCTTTACGTTATGCTATGTTAAAACTTATGTGAGTTGAACTGTTTGTGAAACTTGAAAATATTAAGTAACACATGTTCTTTGTCTAAGGTGTTTATCAACATATAAACTCAAACCGATAGAGCAGTGTTTATTGTAACTTTATGTGTGATTAAATTAAAGTATTTTGTTGTTTGTTTGTTTTTTACAATCCTTGAAAGCGTTAATTTCATAATGTCTTTCTTCGACCTAGTTATTTAGTCAATGGTTTCTCAGACATTGATATAACCTGTCTCTCTTGCTCTAATTAATATTACTCTAGGAACTTGTCAGTAATTCCTGTCTCTATTGTTGTTATTAATATCATACTCAGATTTGTCATTTCTGATGTGAATCTCGGGTTTTATTATAAGCCTCATTTTACTGATTTTTAAATAGTATTACCTGATATTGTTTCTCTAATAATTTTCAGTTTTATCAAATTTATTGTGTTTCTTATTACTAGTTTCTCGTAATGATTACACTATGTAACAAAATTTTTACTTTTTTTTGTTCCTGGTCAGAAAGTTTTATTTCCTAATTGCTTATGACAAAAGTAAATGGAAATGACCTATGACTCTCTTCAAACTTTGCTTTTTTGACCTGAGTAATGAAATTTTCAATTTAACCATTTTCTAGAACATTCCAGGTAGATTCAGTGCTGAGTAGCTGATAGAGAGTTTTCTCTAACTTACGTTGTTTTATTCAAATTTTATGTAAATGAAAATGTGCTGATTTGCCAGTTTTTACATAGCAAATAGGTTAATTTCTAACTTTCATTATACAAGTCACAAAAGTAAAGTTTGAAGGGAATAATGGCCATTTTCTGTACTTTTACAACATGAGCAATTAAGAAATAACATATACTATCTAGGACATAATTTGTGTTACATAGAGTTATTATTAACATTGTGTTTGATGTATTATCTGATATTGTTTTTCTCTAATAATTTTCAGTATTGTTATTATCAAATTTATTGTGTTTCTTATTACTATTTTCTAATACTGCTATTATTAAGTTTTCTTTTATTATTTACTTCTTTATCTTATCGGTGTTGTATTGTGTTCTATCTCTGGATGTACTTTCTGGTAAAGGTAATGGCGAGTCCAGACCACTGAACAATAACGGGTTAGTTAACCTCTTTCTTAATCTTCGTTAGAGCAACGATAACTTAGAATCTCTCAAACGAATGTAAGCCTAGCATACTCATAATGTAGGCCTAGCATACTCATTATTAAACTTGTAAAATTAACGCGTTATTTTAGTAACTGATAACAGAATAAACGTGATAACTACAACGTCTAATACTTAATAACTGAACTTATTAAGTACTTCATTAGTTTCCATACTTAAAACCTGCTTGTATTTCTGCATATTTCACAAACCTACTTGATCATTATTACATCGACGTGAATTTTCTAGATTTTACGTCATCATCATTATTAACAGCTCTCTCTAGCGAGCAACAATATTATCAAATCATGTTTTATTATGTTTAATATTAAATGTTGTTTTTATTATTAGTCTCAAAGCTTGTTATTATTAACATCGGTTTCAACTTTTTTTATGTCAATCTTAATTTATTTTTATTAAATTATGTCTTCATAGCCATTTGTATTATCAATTTGTTTTAACCAATTTCTTATAGCGGACTCCGAGCTAGTTATCTATATAAATATAATAAGAGTGACTATTGTATGTACATGTAGCTACTTATCTATATAAATGTAATAGTACTCTCTGTTCTATGTCCACGTAACTATTTATCTATATAAATATAATAGTTCTGTCTGTTGTATGTGCATGTAACCACTTATCTATATACATATAATAGTAGTTTGTTGTATATCCACGCAAGTAATCTATATAAATATAATAGTACTATCTGTCTGTCCACGTGACTACTTATTTATATAAATATAATAGTACTATTTGTCTGTCCATGTAACTACTTATTTATATAAATTTAATAGCACCATATGTTTTATGTCTATGTAACCACTTATCAATATAAATATAAGAGTAATGTTTGGTATGTTCATGTAACTACTTATCTATATAAATGTAAGAGTACTGTCTGTTCTTCATCTGTGTAATTACTTCGCATGGTGTGGATGGATCTTCATCAAGTTTGGTCTGTAGGTTCACTGGGTCCATGAAGGGGAACATACACACAATTATTTCGTTTTGAATTGCGTTTTACATTTTTATGGGCGTTTATTTTATTTCTTACTATTACTTCGCCCCAGTTTATGGATCTTTATCAAATTTGGCCTGAATCTTTGCTAAGACCGTTGAGAGATATATACAAATTTTCACTTTCACATATTTTTGGTTTTCTCTGTTTTTGTTGAAGTTTTGCATTTTTAGCAGCTACATATAAGGAAAGCAGCTTTTGATGTCCTACAGTGTCCAACCGATCAACCATGGTTATTACAATTGGTCTATGGTATCCACACTGGTCATCCATGATGATCGGTATGTTACGCCACACACTAATGAGCTAGTCTCGCGAGTTCTAATATCGATCAAAAGCCTTGTCGGTAACGACATAGAGTACACTGGTGGTTTTATATTCCTCTCATTGGAAATACACACTAAATATCATAGAGTACACTGGTGGTTTTATATTCCTCTCATTGGAAATACACACTAAATATCATAGAGTACACTGGTGGTTTTATATTCCTCTCATTGGAAATACACACTAAATATCATAGAGTACACTGGTGGTTTTATATTCCTCTCATTGGAAATACACACTAAATATCATAGAGTACATTGGTGGTTTTATATTCCTCTCATTGGAAATACACACTAAATATCATAGAGTACATTGGTGGTTTTATATTCCTCTCATTGGAAATATACACTAAATATCATAGAGTCATTGGTGGTTTTATATTCCTCTCATTGGAAATACACACTAAATATCATAGAGTACATTGGTGGTTTTATATTCCTCTCATTGGAAATATACACTAAATATCATAGAGTCATTGGTGGTTTTATATTCCTCTCATTGGAAATACACACTAAATATCATAGAGTACATTGGTGGTTTTATATTCCTCTCATTGGAAATATACACTAAATATCATAGAGTACATTGGTGGTTTTATATTCCTTTCATTGGAAATACACACTAAATATCATAGAGTACATTGGTGGTTCTATATTCGTCTCATAGGAAATATACACTAAATATCATGGAGTACACTGGTGGTTTTATATTCCTCTCATTGGAAATACACACTAAATATTAAAGTTATAAACAATTGAAATATCACACAAGAATAATCCACATGGAAACATTTAGTGTCCAGTAATGATTTTCCTTTATTGAATAAATATGAAGCTATCTATTTACATACAAACAAAACAGTTGAAATAATACAGTAGAACCTTAGCCAAGCATCTAAACGAGCACCTGAACAACACATAAAGCTTTGATTAGCAAAACCCACGTAATGGTGTTAATAAACACCAAATAATAGAATTAATAGGGTGAGCTTAACCCAGTTTGACTGTTGCAGTGTTTCCTTGGTGATTTCTTTACGTGTTTAGTTAATGCAGAACTTTTACGACACGGTGAGCGGGAAGTGCGTATCTGCCAGTAGCTGGCCATACAGATCCAGCGTAGTACGGGGCTCCGACAATGCGACCCCCGTAATAGGAAGCTCCGATCCCAGCTCCATAGTATGGAGCCCCAGCTCCGTAATAGGAAGCTCCGACCCCAGCTCCGTAATATGGAGCTCCAACCCCAGCTCCATAGTAACCTCCATAATAAGCAGGGGCAGGAACCCTTTTGACGACAGGAACGGCAGCAACACGTTTTACGGCAGGAACGACGGCTTTAGGAGCAGAAGGAACGACGACTGGCTGGACTCCAGCTGGAGGCTCCTGAGCTGAGACTTCGACGTCAGCGGGGTTCTGGTTGGCAGTTCCGGGTTCGTTGGTAGAAACACTGGCGCGGAAACCACCCTCATCGGCCACGTATTTTACGTCACGCCATATTCCTTGAGCATCAGCGTAACCATAGGAACCTTGCACTCGGCCAGCTCCGTCCCCAGTCTCTTGACGAACAAGTCTGGTTCCAAATTCATCCACTGTATCATAACCGGTTTCGTACGGTGTGGGAACGTTGATATCCTGTGACAGTTAATAAAGAGTTTCTGAGTGTTAACATTTCACGTTTACTTTTAGGTGATAGATGTTTGGTTTGCTTTAGTTTTCATCGAGTTAAAAATGTTGTTACAAAAAATACGTGTGTATGATACCAACTTCTGATCACACCTAGTTTTATAATTTGGACCAAAACTAAATATCACCCAGGTAATGCGTATAGCTAACTCAATATACTTTTTATTTCTTATAAAGATTAAAATGAATAGTTTCGTCAGTTGAATGCTCTCTCTGTTAAAGACATTTTCGGCCGTAATCCCAATAATATATGAAGAAATTCGGCTGTTTTTTTTTTACACTACACAGGATTATCTGACGACTGTTAAAGGTTATTGTAGATAACATAAGAGTGGATTGAGTTATTTCTCAACAACATATGAAATGCTGTATTAAAGAGAAAAGCACTTCAAATATATTGATCAAAATTTGATTTGGTGAAAATGAAACAAGGTAACGTTAGCTAAAGAAAATGCAAATTACACTGACAACGATATAAGATACATATAAATCGATAAATACACCACAGAAACAGTAACATATGTGTATATATACACAATGATAAATATACTAGCAATGATATCTGCAAATAAATAGATAATAATAAATAAATGAATAACAAATATTCACTTCGTGGTCTTGAAGTAAAAGCACAAAAAGAAATTGTGCTTAAATTGTTTTCCTGAGTGGGTTCTTACAAGAGTACAGATTCAGATACTCTGGTTAGTGTTAGGCAAATGTCAATATTAAATGTTACTTACATACGCAGCTGAAACAGCTTGTGGAGCCACAAGATATCCGGCAAAACATCCGGCGATAAATGTCATAAACACCACGGCCTGAAACCGTAAACAAAACCTATTAGCTGGTTTGGAAAACTGACGATTTGATCAGTTTTTGATGTTTTAAATCGACGTAATCATCACAGTGCTTTGTGTAACATCATGGTGAACATGTAAAAACAACAACATATATTTTTAAGTAATACTTGTAAAATAATTATATAAGTTATTTGCTTTAGTATCTTGGACTATTTATATATGTAATCAGGTGAGGTATAAATTATCACGTACGAATTTCTCATATATTTTAATACTAAACATCTTGCCACCTAGTGGACCAACAGTAAACCTCAAGGCTGGTAACACTAAAAACCCGATATTCCAGACAGCCCATCGTACTATTTGGTGTTTAATTAACAAGGAACAGAATACCAGAGTTATAAAGTTGCATTAGTGTTAGGCTAAAGGGAATTTTGTTCCACTTATAAAAGTTGACAATTACAAATCAACTGTCAATAGACTTTAATTTATTTTGGTCCGAAAACATAGCGTATTGGGTGACGTCATAGTAGTAACACATATAAAAAACACACGGCTTCATGAACGTGTAATACCTTAAGATGACATGTAATAAATCTGGACAGTTTGGCAAACAAACAATGATTATACAATATTACTTTCTAATGAAACTTTTCCTAGTTGGACATCTACCTTCAACATCGTCGCTAAGGGTCTTCTATCAATAGGCTCTCGGTACTGTTGTAATAGACGGACTTCTCTTGTAGTTAGCACGAGCAATCTCTCCTTTTATACCAGAATAATCGGAAGACCTTAAAATAGTTTAGCAATGCCCGCCCCTTTTAGATATGTAACTGCATCCATAGGTGGTCAGGAGGATCAAACCTTCTATTTCTCACGTGAATTGGATTAACCAGAAGAAATCCAACGGGTTTCTTTCCCATATCTGTTACATCTTGATGGGCACGTATAAACGCCTTTCTTCACTCTGTATCCTGTGAAAAATCTAGTCTGTCAAGCTTATGTGTCCTACAGTTTCTGATGCAACCGGCCATGTTGTCCCCATTAGCTGATAAAGAAAGTTACAAACGACATTCATGGCTGTTCTTATCACAGTGCTTCAGTCGTCAGATGGACAATAAATTACAGGCTAAGAACCATTAGTTAATGTATCAGTTATCGCGTTTAATAAATTTCAATAAGTAAGAACGTAGTGACACAAAGTGAAATTATTATGAAAACAATTAACTTCTGACATTTTATCTTCCAGACGTTTGTCAATGTTGTGTGATATATTGTGATATATTGTGATACAGTGTGATATATTGTAACATATTGTGATATAGTGTGATATATTGTAACATATTGTGATATATCACCTCATGAATCAGATGTTTGTGTATAAGAACTAACATTATTTAATTTTCCTTCATTTCTATCTGTATTATTATCACGTGATCACTCAGGTATTATAAAGCGTTGTCTATATAAACTAACATTACTGACTTATCATAAGGCGTTTTATGTATAAACTAACATTACTGATTTATCACCAGGTGTTTTCTATATAAACTAACATTACTGATTTATCACCAGGTGTTTTCTATAAAAACTAACATTACTGACTTATCACCAGGTGTTTTCTATATGACCTAACATTATTGATTTATCATTAGGTGTTTTCTATATAAAGTAACATTACTGAATATCATTAGATATTGTTTGTATAAAGTAATATTATTGACTTATCAGCAGGTATTGTCTGTATAAAGTGATATTACTGACTTATCACCAGATATTGTCTGTATAAAGTAATATTACTGACTTACCACTAGATATTGTCTGTATAAAGTGATATTACTGACTTATCACTAGGTATTGTTTGTATAAAGTAATATTACTGACTTATCACTAGGTATTGTCTGTATAAAGTAATATTACTGACTTATTACTAGGTATTGTCTGTATAAAGTAATATTACTGACTTATCACTAGGTATTGTCTATATAAAGTAATATTACTGACTTATCACTAGGTATTGTCTGTATAAAGTAATATTACTGACTTATCACCAGGTATTGTCTGTATAAAGTAATATTACTGACTTATCAGCAGGTATTGTCTGTATAAAGTAATATTACTGACTTATCACCAGGTATTGTCTGTATAAAGTAATATTACTGACTTATCACCAGATATTGTCTGTATAAAGTAATATTACTGACTTATCACCAGGTATTGTCTGTATAAAGTAATATTACTGACTTATCACTAGGTATTGTCTGTATAAAGTGATATCACTGACTTATCACTAGGTATTGTCTGTATAAAGTAATATTACTGACTTATCACCAGGTATTGTCTGTATAAAGTAATATTACGGACTTATCACCAGATATTTTCTATGTAAATTAATATTATTGTTTAATCACATATATTAGTGTGAATAGAAAATAAAATTATTGTTTTCTATAAAAACTGTATATGTTTTCCACATTCTAACACTGCAAAGGTTATTTCACTCGAACTATGTACAATGGTAAAAAAGTAAAAACAGTAAAAAAAACTGTAAAATGCATATTATAAACGTAAATAACTGGTGTATGGTTTCTAATAGCGAGGCCACATTGGGTTATCTGCTGAGACCATAGAAGGGATTCGAATCCCTGATTTTAGCATTCTATATCCGATGACTTACAGCTGTACCAGCGGGGAACAAAATAACTCTGAAAGTGTCTATAGTTTTTGGAAGGCAGTATTTTTCTATCAGACTTCTGTCTATCCGAATACATACTTATATCACAGTCTCATGAATCTCACAAAGATATTAATGTATTCCTTAATAACCTCAAGAAGTCATAGTCAATATAGTTTGAACATTTCAATAATTTATAACTAATATTCAATCACTAATGGAACATATAATAAGCAATACGCATATTCAACATGAAACTATTGACGACTGATCTGTATGGTTTCTCAGTCTTTCTTTATTATATTCTGAGCTTCATAAAAAGAATAATAATAGTGACACATTATGTGCTGATCCTTATACCAATATGTTCCAACAGAAACAATAATGTAAATATAAAACTAACATTACGATCTGAGAACAAGAAACAGCAGATGAACTGGATGATACCAACAGTGAAATAAGAAATTAAAACACACACAATAGACTATTAGAAAAAATATTATAGCAACAAAACTTGTGTTTTAGCAACGAAATCTACAAAAACGCATTGTTCCAACAATATCAAATGTACAATATAAATAACTGTAAAACAATATTGTATCTATAATAACTTTTAAACTAATGGTGACAATAGTAGTTCATATATAAACAACATTGTTCAAACATAAAAGAGAGGTGTTCGGTTTGGTGTTAAATAGTGTTCTCTTAATTAAAACTTAGTTAAGGTTGGAATAAAGTAATATTGTACTACTAAAAACATAGAGAGACTTAGCTTATATATAAAGTTGTACTGGTGAGAACTTAGTCAGACTTGATTTATATATAAAGTTGTACTGGTGAGAACTTAGTCAGACTTGATTTATATATAAAGTTGTACTGGTGAGAACTTAGTCAGACTTGATTTATATATAAAGTTGTACTGGTGAGAACTTAGTCAGACTTGATTTATATATAAAGTTGTACTGGTGAGAACTTAGTCAGACTTGATTTATATAAAGTTGTACTGGTTAGAACTTAGTCAGACTTGATTTATATATAAAGTTGTACTGGTGAGAACTTAGTCAGACTTGATTATATATAAAGTTGTACTGGTGAGAACTTAGTCAGACTTGATTTATATATAAAGTTGTACTGGTGAGAACTTAGTCAGACTTGATTTATATATAAAGTTGTACTAGTGAGAACTTAGTCAGACTTGGTTTATATATAAAGTTGTACTGGTGAGAACTTAGTCAGACTTGTCAGTGATGTCGAGAAACTTGTTGAGTGAGCTCGTTTGGGTTGAGAAAATATTTTATATAGAAGGTCGAAACTTAGTCAGACTTGATTTATATATAAAGTTGTACTGGTGAGAACTTAGTCAGACATGGTTTATAAATAAAGTTGTACAAGTGAGAACTTAGTCAGACTTGGTTTATAAATAAAGTTGTACTAGTGAGAACTTAGTCAGACTTGGTTTATAAATAAAGTTTACTGGTGAGAACGTAGTCAGACATTATTTCTAAATAAAGTTGTACTAGTTAGAACGTAGTCAGACATGGTTTCTAAATATAGTAGTGCAAGTGAAAACTTAGTCACACCTGGTTTATAAATAAAGTTGTACTAGTGAGAACTTAGTCAAACATGGTTTCTAAGTAAAGTTGTACTAGTTAGAACTTAGTCAGACATGATTTCTAAATATAGTAGTACAAGTGAAAACCTAGTCACACCTGGTTTCTAAATAAAGTTGTACTAGTTAGAACTTAGTCAGACATGGTTTCTAAATAAAGTTGTACTAGTTAGAACTTAGACATGGATTCTAAATAAAGTTGTACTAGTTAGAACTTAGTCAGACATGGTTTATAAATATAGTAGTACAAGTGAAAACCTAGTCACACCTGGTTTCTAAATAAAGTTGTACCTGTGAGAACTTAGTCAAACATGGTTTCTAAATATAGTAGTACAAGTGAAAACCTAGTCACACCTGGTTTCTAAATAAAGTTGTACTAGTTAGAACTTAGTCAGACATGGTTTATAAATATAGTAGTACAAGTGAAAACCTAGTCACACCTGGTTTCTAAATAAAGTTGTACTAGTGAGAACTTAGTCAAACATGGTTTCTAAATATAGTAGTACAAGTGAAAACCTAGTCACACCTGGTTTATAAATAAAGTTGTACTAGTGAGAACTTAGTCAGACATGGTTTCTAAATAAAGTTGTACTAGTGAGAGCGTAGTTAGATTTAAGTTTATAAGTAAAGTTGTACCAGTGAGACTTGGTTTATGAGTAAAGTTGTACTAGTGAGAGCGTAGTTAGATTTAAGTTTATAAGTAAAGTTGTACTGGTGAGACTTGGTTTATAAGTAAAGTTCTTTTACTTAAGATTTAGTCATAGCTGTTATATACAGAACGTTGTATGAGTCCACACTAATACAATACTACATAACACCAACCGTGTTAGGTAAGTGTATTATAATGTTGTATTAGTTAGCCATGGTTGGTGTTAAGTAATATTGTATTACTGGGACTCAGCCATGGTTGGTGTTAAGTAATATTGTATTATTGGGACTCAGCCATTGTTGTTGTTAAGTAATATTGTATTACTGGGACTCAGCCATGGTGTTTGTGTCAGTAACGTTGTGTTGTTTATAACTTAGCCATAACTGGTGTACCCCTAACGTTGTATTGTTTATAACTTAACCATAACTGGTGTACCATTAACGTTGTATTGTTTATAACTTAGCCATAACTGGTGTACCACTAACGTTGTGTTGTTTATAACTTAGCCATAACTGGTGTACCACTAACGTTGTATTGTTTATAACTTAACCATAACTGGTGTACCATTAACGTTGTATTGTTTATAACTTAGCCATAACTGGTGTACCACTAACGTTGTGTTGTTTATAACTTAGCCATAACTGGTGTACCACGAACCTTGTATTGTTTATAACTTAGCCATAACTGGTGTACCACTAACGTTGACTTGTTTATAACTTAACCATAACTGATGTACCACTAACGTTGTATTGTTTATAACTTAGCCATAACTGGTGTACCACTAACGTTGTATTGTTTATAACTTAACCATAACTGATGTACCACTAACGTTGTATTGTTTATAACTTAGCCATAACTGATGTACCACTAACGTTGTATTGTTTATAACTTAGCCATAACTGGTGTACCACTAACGTTGTGTTGTTTATAACTTAACCATGACTGGTGTACCACTAACGTTGTGTTGTTTATAACTTAGCCATAACTGGTGTACCACTAACGTTGTATTAGTTGAAACGTGGTCAGGGCTGCTTTATTAGTTGACTTAAACTGCAGTGATTGTGTGAATTGGTCGTTTCTGTACTCACACTTCGTTGTTTAAAGTACAGTATATAACTGTTCTCCATTTTGACATAAAAGTTGATGAAAAGGAACCTTTGGTTTGTATATATTCAGGTTATTCGCTACATATATGGGTAGTACATGTAATAAATATTGTATTGCAATTTACCCCTAATCTAACTTGATTATTTCATTGCTAGTATTAAAGATCAAATCACATAAACGGATAAATTGTATAAAGAGGCTTAACTGGCTGTGTGTAAAGATAAAATTTACGTGTCTGTTTTAACTGAATATACCACGAGCAATGCATTTTCACACAGAGTTAACTATAACAACGTTACCTAACTTTATTATTCTAATGCTAAGTACGAACGAAATAAGCCAATGTACTGAATAATTGGAAGTGAACTTCTATCAGAAGTCATGATCCACAAGTCCCAGAGATTTATTTTAAGAAAAAAGATAAATAGATGGCAGCACGTTTTATGTTAATTGACGCAAAATGTGCAAATATATTCAAACCCAAAAACAATTTTTACTGTTTTCTCTCCTCAACAATGGTGAAATACCGAGTTGAATACATCCAGCTGCCTTCAGTATTGTTTTCCTAATGTGTAAGTTAAAACGTGACATCTGTTATGATTGGTTCTCTCAAGCGTGCAGTATTAATGTTTGTTCAAACGTTAGTGTGACAGGATTAAAACTAGGCTGCTTGGGCTTTACGTGTTTCTATGGAAACCATCTTGGTTGTGATTAAAGGGGTTGTAGTGACTGTTACAGAAAGCCGCCTTAGAAAACTTCTAAATAAACAGATAATTTCCAGTAGGTTTATGTAACAGTTATTCTGTAATTATCAGAGGTTTATAGAAAACATTAGACAAAGGACTCCACCTAGCGTAATTTATCTATACGAAACAAAGTGTATGTCGGTGTTGGGGTGTATCTTTTAAACGTACAAGCATTCAAATTATTCACATGCCAACATAAATGTACGTAAATGTGTATTTGTACGTCTTAAGTGCGTATACGTCAGCAGGAGGGTGTTGAAGGTTTAAGCGTATTTGTACATACGTATACATATATATACATGTTTTGAGGTATCAGAGTATCTAGCCCTAACTTTGTAAATGTATCTATGTACATAGTTATGAATTTGATAAACGTATCAAACGAAATATTAGTTCATAGTTAACTTGTTTAGGTTGCAGAAAAATTCATCGTTGTAAGCGTTTACCTAAATATGTTTATGTATTTGTTTAAAACACAACGTATCTCTGAATGAGATCATAAACTAGCGACTATTACATAAGTAATAGGTTTACTTCCTATTACCTAATATGTCTAAACACTTCATGTTTTGTGTGTAGGACAAGTGTTACACAAGTGATGGCTTTCTGTTACCTAATATGTCTAAACACTTCATGTTTTGTATGTAGAACAAGTGTTGCAGGACAACACACGTGATGACTTCCTGTTACCTGATATGTCTAAACACTTCATGTTTTGTGTGTAGGACAAGTGTTACACAAGTGATGGCTTTCTGTTACCTAATATGTCTAAACACTTCATGTTTTGTATGCAGGACAAGTGTTACACAATGATGACTTCCTGTTACCTAATATGTTTAAACACTTCATGTTTTGTGTGTAGGACAAGTGTTACACACGTGATGACTTCCTGTTACCTGATATGTCTAAACACTTCATGTTTTGTGTGTAGGACAAGTGTTACACAAGTGATGACTTCCTGTTACCTGATATGTCTAAACACTTCATGTTTTGTATGTAGGACCAGTGTTACACAAGTGATGACTTCCTGTTACCTAATATGTCTAAACACTTCATGTTTTGTGTGTAGGACAAGTGTTACACAACTGATGGCTTCCAGTTTTTTTACACCTAATATGTTTAAACACTTCATGTTTTGTGTGTAGGACAAGTGTTACACACGTGATGACTTCCTGTTACCCAATATGTCTAAACACTTCATGTTTTGTATTGTGTTTTTCGTTCGTATTGAAATCTCACTCAAAGCCACACGAGGGCTACTTGCTCCAACGCTCTCTAACATTATAACATCCCAATGGCTGAAAGGTCGAGATGGTCTGGTGTGACAGGAATTCGAACCCGCTACCTCCAGATTACGAGTCGAGTACCCTAACCACCCGGTCACGCTGGACCACACCTATTGTATGTAGAACTAGTGTTAAACAAGTGATGGCTTTCTGTTACTTGATACGTTTAGCTCTCCTCGTATTTTATGTAGAACATGTGCTACACTAGATATGATTGCATGTTTGCTTCCTGTTACGTATTGTGCTTACGCTCTCCACTTTTGTCGTCTTTAATTGTTGTTATATAATTTTAAAGACTACACGTTTTGTTGAAAAAAACGATCCGAGATTTTCAGTTCAGATTGATGTTAAACCTATTTTCTTGTTTATGGTTACAATACTTACATGGCTTAATCGGGCGGATACGAAAGTAGAAATTGAGAGCAGATCTATATGAATCAGACAGGTGTGGCTCACCAGAAGAAAACCAAGTGTTTAGTAGATGAAGAAAAAGAAAACTGAAATATGTGGACCTACTAAGTTATAGCCAGTACTTAGAATTCTAACATTTATTTAGTGAACTCTGGTGTCCTTTTTATTGGCGTACACTGTTCACCTCAAATCTCTTAAAGAACATTTTGGTTATTTTTTGTTTAAATTTCTGGGTTATGCTGATGAAATTGTAATTGTGAAAGAAAACTTGTTCTATAGTGTGAGCACAACGAACAATTTGAGGTATATATATATATATAACACTAGTCGACAGATGTGTCGTTCTCTGTCTACATTCTATATTTGAGGTATATATAACACTAGTCTACAACTGTGTCGTTCTCTGTTTACATTCTAGATTTGAGGTATATATAACACCAGTCGACAACTGTGTCGTTCTTCAATCCAAAGAAGTGTGGCATCAAAAATAGCTACCTGGAATCGAGGAAACGTAGTAAAATTTGAGAGCTTATAACACTGAAGGTCTGTGTTAGATCCCTTCTGAATGAACTGATACGTTCTTCTTAATAAACCAACAGTTGGTATCTAAATAAACTGTTTGTTTCTGTAAAGGATATCGAATAAAAGAGTCGTTTTTAATGTTAGTTCAGCTTGTTTTATGGTCATAATTTTTTAACCTGTTAAGCCTAGAATTTGCTTATAACTAGGATTCAAGGTTAGGTGTTAGTGACAGCTCAGTAGCACTGCAGGCTTACTTCTTATATACTCCATGTAAGGCCATACAATAAGTTATATAGAAGGTACAAAAAAATTGAGTGTTTGGGCATATAGTTCATATGAATATAATACACCATATAGAATATATAAACATAATTTACTGTTTGTATATTTGTGTCTGAAACCTAACTAACTATAATACATTACATAGAATACACAAACTAAGTTCATTATGTGTATATTTGTATCTAGACCTCATCTGGCTGTAATACATTAGATATAATACACAAACTGACTTTAATGTTTGGATCTGAAATTCATCTGTTTATAAAACATTACGCATAATACACAAACTGTGTTTATATCTAAACTCATCTGAATACACAAACTATGATGTTTAGTGTGTCTCGTGGTTAGAACTGTTTAGAACTTTCCTATCAGAAAACAGAAGTACATCTTATGTCATTTAAAATGTCTCGATTTATTAACTTTGTCTTTATTTTTCATCGGTAATCTGCACAAAGGGCTATCTTTAATGCGCGTATCACGGATACGGAAGTCGGGTGTTTTATGTTATAACCTTTCCGACCTATTGCTGAGCCACTGGTCACTGGTGAGCTCTCAGAAAGTGAAATACTCGTACCTAGTAAACAACATCGATATGACACGCCTGTTTCTAAGTTTTCTAACTAGTTTAAAAAGTAAATATATTATCCTTCAGTCTCCAGCTTCTAACTATAAATTATTAATAACAGATATTTATTGACCATCCATTTAAGTTTCTAAGTTTATTCTCACCAGGTAGACCACAGTTTATGATTATATCCAAATGTTAATGTTTACTTACATCTTTCGATAAATACAATAATAAATATATCGAACTTAAACCTCTCCTCAGTCCTCGGTAGCTCAGATATAAGCTTCTAGTCTCACAATCCTAGTTTGATAGGTAGTTCAGACGAGTGTTGCAAACCTTTAAAATTGGTTTAACATGTTCTCCTTCTTCTTAAATCAGGACTTCTGTCTATTCTTCAGGTGGTAGGTTAATAGATAGAAAACAATAAAAGCAGATTACAGAAAAAACTTGGAACAACTAGTGAGATGGAAGAGTTATAGACTGTTTATTGGTTCTCGTGTGAGATGGAAGAGTTATAGACTGTTTATTGGTTCTCGTGTGAGATGGAAGAGTTATAGACTGTTTATTGGTTCTCGTGTGAGATGGGAGAGTTATAGACTGTTTATTGGTTCTCGTGTGAGATGGGAGAATTATAGACTGTTTATTGGTTCTCGTGTGAGATGGAAGAGTTATAGACTGTTTATTGGTTCTCGTGTGAAATGGGAGAGTTATAGACTGTTTATTGGTTATCGTGTGAGATGGAAGAGATATAGACTGTTTATTGGTTCTCGTGTGAGATGGGAGAATTATAGACTGTTTATTGGTTCTCGTGTGAGATGGAAGAGTTTTAGACTGTTTATTGGTTCTCGTGTGAGATGAAAGAGTTTTAGACTGTTTATTGGTTCTCGTGTGAGATGGAAGAGTTTTAGACTGTTTATTGGTTCTCGTGTGAGATGGGAGAATTATAGACTGTTTATTGGTTCTCGTGTGAGATGGAAGAGTTATAGACTGTTTATTGGTTCTCGTGTGAGATGGGAGAATTATAGACTGTTTATTGGTTCTCGTGTGAGATGGAAGAGTTATAGACTGTTTATTGGTTCTCGTGTGAGATGGGAGAATTATAGACTGTTTATTGGTTCTCGTGTGAGATGGAAGAGTTATAGACTGTTTATTGGTTCTCGTGTGAGATGGGAGAGTTATAGACTGTTTATTGGTTCTCGTGTGAGATGGAAGAGTTATAGACTGTTTAATGGTTCTCGTGTGAGATGGAAGAGTTTTAGACTGTTTATTGGTTCTCGTGTGAGATGGAAGAGTTTTAGACTGTTTATTGGTTCTCGTGTGAGATGAAAGAGTTTTAGAATGTTTATTGGTTCTCGTGTGAGATGGAAGAGTTTTAGACTGTTTATTGGTTCTCGTGTGAGATGGGAGAATTATAGACTGTTTATTGGTTCTCTTGTGAGATGGAAGAGTTTTAGACTGTTTATTGGTTCTCGTGTTCTAAAAGCATACCAGTTTCAGGTTTTTCTGATCCTTGTTTAATATTAGTATCAAAACTTAGAATTGACAAACGCACGTTTTTTGGGTCTGTTCTTAAAACACATTTTAATTACGATGTGACTTTACCAGTTTTCCTCCCCCGGCCCCACACGTCAAGAAATGGAACATTATTTTAAACTTGTTTATTACAACTAGTGTACACCTACTTCCGGTTTTATTTATTAATACTTGTCACCCCTCACACTCCTAGCTGTGACCCTCGCTATGCTTTCTTCGTGAACTATTTTAAGCAGTTTAGTTTCGTATTCAGTTTAGTTTCGTATTTTGTTGAATCTAAAGACCCACAACTGGAAATTTGTTTCAAAACTTTTAACAAATTGCCGTAACTTTAATGCCATAAATTCTTCTCCGTCAAATAGCACAGCGGTTAACCTACAGATTTACGATGCTAAAAATTGGGTTGTTGGGCAAAGCAGATATAGTTTATTGCGTATCTTCGTGCATAAGCTAAACTATACATAAACTGTTTTTTTTTTATAACAACTGTAGAACTTTCATCAGTAATTTCCGTTTGAGTAAAGAACATCGAACTCTCTGATATAATAAATGGAAAACTATCATAGCAACAATGAACTATCATAAAAAAACAATGTTAAATTGTTACACAGACAACTATTGTAGTGTAAATACCTTGACTAACAATAACCAGTTACAAATTACTTCCACGTGGTGATAAAATTCTGTCAGCTCTTTCTTTACATTAATTTAAACTATTTCTTTAGTTTAGTATCCTCGCCCTTTCAGCCGTGGGGACGTTATAATTTAACGGTCAATCCCATTATTCGTTGGTAAAAGAGTAGCCCAAAAGTTACCGGTGAGTGATGATGACTAGCTGCTTTCCCTCTAGTCTTACACTGCAAAATTAGGGACAGATAACGTAGATAGCGCTCGTGTAGCTTTGTATGAAAAAAACAAACAAACAAACATTATTTTACTGTTCTCCTCAATCCAGGTAAAATATCTTCCTTCAATCACACGTTACGTAAAAGTTCATAACTTCCATTAATTATTTCTCTGAATTATTATTTTATTTTATTGGATTGTTAGTTTATGAGTTTGTGAATCTGTGTTTATTATGTTCCTGTGTTTATATTATTAAATCACATTTTAGCAATTCTAATAACTCGTTTCCATATTTTTGCTAATTTTAATAATATTACATAATAAGTACAACAATGGGCCTATCAGTATTATTGTAAACAAGGTTCATGTTGAACGTGTGTAATTGTGTTTTTTACACTTTAACTATTATTTCTAAGCCTAACTCCATTGTGACAACGTCTTTATTGTATGACAAAGCACGTCTGCCCAAAACATAGCAAACAATAAACTAGAAACAGTTTTCATTTAGACGTGTGAGGTTATTCTTTATTATCATCTATCATGTCTCGCGGAACGACATTCGTTCAATAATTATTTTGAGACAACCTTCACATTTAACAACAACTTAATATTCATGTGTAAGAGCTTCGTGTGTTTAACCATCTCAACAATAACAAAGAGTCCTGTGTAAGAGCTTAGAGTGCTAATTTGTAACAGAGAAACTTGTAAGTTTGTACTTGTAAAAACATGTATTGAAAACGAGTGTTAACTGGAAACAATAGCGAACTTAACATATGTAACGTTAAAGATTTATAACAATATTATCCTAGAAACATATAGTGTTAACTTTTAACAAAGACATGTTTAAAACTTCTCGTGTTTCTTTAAAATAGTG
Organism: Tachypleus tridentatus; assembly: GCF_004210375.1. Taxonomy (NCBI): domain Eukaryota; kingdom Metazoa; phylum Arthropoda; class Merostomata; order Xiphosura; family Limulidae; genus Tachypleus; species Tachypleus tridentatus. The sequence continues at coordinate 2,169,591 of NC_134829.1, read as the reverse complement.
ACATATAAAAACCTGAGATGTTAACTTTAAGCAAAGATGTATTTAAAAGTACTGGTGTTTATTTGTCAAAGCGATGCGTAAAAACATGATATGTTAACACATTTTAAACATTTTTTTAGATTGTAATGTTAAATATTGAAACATTTATAAGAACGATCAATTAAACATTTCATATGTTTACTTTACGAAATGATTTGTCAAAAATTGTAATTCAACTTAAAAAATTATTTATTCAGGATGTTTAATGTTAGCTTCTAACGATAACAATTTGACAATGTTAAGTTTCAAATTCTAATAATGATAACTTGACAATATTTAGTGTTAGCTTCTAACAGTAATAACTTAACAATGTTTAGTGCTAGGTTCTGACAATAATAACAATGTTTAGTACTAGGTTCTGACAATAATAACAATGTTTAGTGTCAACTTCTAACAATGATAGCTTGACAATATTTAGTGTCAACTTCTAACAATGATAACTTAACAATATTTAGTGCTAGGTTCTGACAATAATAACAATGTTTAGTGTCAACTTCTAACAATGATAACTTTACAATATTTGGTGTTAGCTTCTAACAATAATAACTTAACAAAATTTAGTGCTAGGTTCTGACAATAATAACAATGTTTAGTGTCAACTTCTAACAATGATAACTTGACAATGTTTAGTGTTAGGTTCTAACAATAGAAGCTTGACAATGTTTAGTGTTGGCTTCTAAAAATGGCAACTTGACAATATTTAGTGTCAACTTTTAGCAATGAGAACTTAACAATGTTTGGTGTTAACTTGTAACAATGATATCTTAACAATCTTTATTGTTAGCTTCTAACATTGATAACTTGACAACGTTTATTGTCAGTTTCTAACTATGATAACCTGACAATGATAAGTGTTAGGTTCTAACAATTCTAAACTGACAATGTTTTGTGTTAGGTTCTGACAATGATAACTTTATAATATTTAGTAGCAACTTCTAAAAATGAGAACTTGACAATATTTTTGTCAACTCATAACAATGATAACTTCACAATATTTAGTGTGAACTTCTAGCAATTATAACTTCACAATGTTTAGTGTCATCTTCTAAAAATGATAACTTGACAGTATTTAGTGTGAACGTCTTACAATGATAACTTAACCTAAAGATGACCTAGGAAGGTCGAACCGTTTTTCTCTGCTTATCAATAAAAGTGATAATAACACATACGAGCCATTCTGGGATGTAATGATAACTTGATAATATTTAGTATCAATTTCGACAAATGATAACTATATTTAGTGTCAACTTTTAACAGTTATAACTTAAAGATATTTATCGTCATTTTGTAACAATGATAACTTGACAATATTTAGTGTCAGCTTCTAGTTATGATAACTTGACAATGTTTATTGTCATCTTGTAACAATGATAACTTGACAATATTTGGTGTCAGCTTCTAGTTATGATAACTTGACAATGTCTAGTGTCAGCTTCAAACAATGATAACTTGAAAATATCTAGTGTTAACTTCTAAAAATGATAAATTGACAAGGTTTAGTGTTAACTTCAAGCAGTAATAACTTGATAATATTTAGTGTTAACTTCGAACAACGACAACTTGACAATATTTAGTGTAACCTTCTAACAATGATTTACTGATGTTGCGAAAATATTTAGTGTTAACTTGTAACAATGATTTATTGAAACTTATAATGTTAACTAAACATTTTGTTATTTAATTATAAAACTGATTTATTAGACAATGTGTAGCTCTAGCTTGTAACAAATGGAAACAGTTAATGTTTTGTTGTAACTGTAATAACTTTTGTTTGTAAGTTGTGACAAAGAAGTATGTAATGTTAACTTCTAGTATTGAAAGATTGTAGTGTTACCTTGAAACAAAAATGTATTGAAAACTTGTACCGTTAAATCCTACCAATGGTGAATAGAAAACGTAAAGTATCAACTTGTAGCAACATTCTCGCATTGAAAACTTGAAGAATTAGCTTATAACAATGATATATCGAAAACCTGTAGTGTTAACTTGTAAAAATGATATATTGGAAACATGGAGTGTTGATTTGTAGCAGTGACGTATTAGAAAGTTGGAGTGTTAATTTGTAAAGATAACTGTTGCTACATTATTTTTAGGCTCGTGTATACCTTTTATGGAGTGTTTTACCTTTAATTTTCTTTTTCTTTTAATAATTCTATTTATTATTTTTTATACGTTAACCTTCATTTCGTACCATTTAGGTTTTTGATTTATCAGGAAAGACGTTTAAAGAGGCAATATTTCAAAACAGTTACAGAGTTACAACTTTACGCTATGATAAAACATACAACATTTACGAGTGTTTTTAGTTTTGTTAGACGTTAGTCTATTTTACAGAGTTACAACTTTATGTTATAAATATGATAAAACATACAACATTTACGAGTGTTTTTAGTTTTGTCAGACGTTAGTCTATTTTAACATAATATAGGAATTACAAAAATTTTTCAGGCCAGTATTTTACACTAAACCCTATAAGTATTTTTGTCTGAGAACAAAAGATGGCGCTATAAATTTTTAAAGGCTAAATATGGTGTTGTTTTGAATTAAGAACAAAGCTATACAATGGGCTATCTGTGTTCTGCCCACCACGGGTATCGAAACCAGGTTTTTAGCGTTGTAAGTCCGCAGACATACCGCTGAGCCACTGGGGGGCGCTAAATATGCTTTAAAGTCTACAAGATAAACAAGCATGTAATAAATTTATAATTTATTATAATTTTATTTTATTCGTTTTTAATACGTGTAAAGTCTGCGTGATTGGATTACTGAACTAAAGTTATACGTATGACAGTAACAACATATCTCCAGTTATTAATGTGCTGTTTTAACCTTACATTCTGAGTTTAGTACAGATAAAATCAGGTAGTGTCTGACCCAATATTATAAGCGTATAACTTATCTATCGTCTTCATCGTAAAATGAGTTTTTTCACTATTTATCCAGAACCTCTTTTCCATGTTAATTGATGTTAAAACGATGCAAATAGATAAGATGAAATGGTCCAAATCCTTGTTCACATATGTTTTGAGGTTAATCTTAGATAAGAATAGAGAAAGCAAAATATTAAGGTTCTGAAACAAGCTGGTCAAAACTATTCAATTTAAACTTATAATTTCATAGAACAGGCTACATATTCGACCGAATGATAAAACGAAAACAAGGGGAAAAAATTATAAAATCTATGACGTGTTTGTTTTTGAAACAGAATCATTTGATATCTCTTATACACAGAAGTGTTATAAGAGACAAGAAATATCACGCTATTAATGACTATATATAACCAACACACAAGGCAAAATTGTTACAAGTAAACTTTATTATTAAAAACTCAAATATTTGAATCAATTATAGTTCAAACAACCAATTTTAAACATTGTCGAAAGAAAAGGACAACCTGGTTTTGAATTTTTTGTAAACCAAGATCTGTTATCAGATTTTATTAGGCAAGATCTGTATCAGGTTTTATTAGGCAAGATCTGTATCAGATTTTATTAGGCAAGATCTGTATCAGGTTTTATTAGGCAAGATCTGTATCAGGTTTTATTAGGCAAGATCTGTATCAGGTTTTATTAGGCATGATCTGTTATCAGGTTTTATTAGGCAAGATCTGTATCAGGTTTTATTAGGCAAGATCTGTATCAGGTTTTATTGTTCTATTATTGTTCTCACAAACATTTTTTTTTCATCTAACAACCATGTAATTTACTTTTATATTTTGGGATTGTAGGATCTCTGATGAATATACTGAAGTTAACAGCGTAGTTAACTATATGCTTAACTTTCTCAATATATTCTCTTCTGTAATCTGTTTTATGTCTATGCACTAGAAACTTGAATCATTTGACAATACAGTAAATCATCAACCGACATTCACTGGACTTTATTCACACCTATCTTCATACCATATTGTCGTACATCAACCAAAATTTACTGGACTTTATCCTCACTATTTTATCTTCATACCATATCGTCGTACATCAACCAACATTTACTGGAGTTTATTCTCACCATTTTATTCTCATACCATACCGTCGTACATCAACCAACATTTATTGGTCTTTATTCTCACCATTTTATCTTCATACCATATCGTCGTACATCAACCAACATTTACTGGACTTTATTCTCACCATTTTATCTTCATACCATATCGTAGTACATCAACCAACATTTACTGGACTTTATTCTCACCATTTTATCTTCATACCATATCGTTGTACATCAACCAACATTTACTGGACTTTATTCTCACCATTTTATCTTCATACCATATCGTAGTACATCAACCAACATTCACTGGACTTTATTCTCACCATTTTATCTTCATACCATATCGTAGTACATCAGCCAACATTTATTGGACTTTATCCTCACTATTTTATCTTCATACCATATCGTAGTACATCAGCCAGCATTCACTGGACTCTATCCTCACCATTTTATCTTCATACCATACCGTAGTACATCAACCAACATTCACTGGATTTTATCCTCACCATTTTATCTTCATACCATATTGTAGTAAATCAGCCAACGTTCACTGGACTTTATCCTCACCATTTTATCTTCATACCATATCGTAGTACATCAACCAACATTCACTGGACTCTATCCTCACCATTTTATCTTCATACCATACCGTAGTACATCAACCAACATTCACTGGACTTTATCCTCACCATTTTATCTTCATACCATATTGTCGTACATCAGCCAACGTTCACTGGACTTTATCCTCACCATTTTATCTTCATACCATACCGTAGTACATCAACCAACATTCACTGGACTCTATCCTCACCATTTTATCTTCATACCATACCGTAGTACATCAACCAATATTCACTGGACTTTATCCTCACCATTTTATCTTCATACCATACCGTCGTACATCAACCAACATTCACTGGACTTTATTCTCACCATTTTATCTTCATACCATGTCGTCGTACATCAACCAACATTTATTGAACTTTATTCTCACCATTTGATTCTCATACCATATCGTCGTACATCAACCAACATTTATTGGACTTTATCCTCACCATTTTATCTTCATACCATATCGTCGTACATCAACCAACATTTATTGGACTTTATCCTCACTATTTTATCTTCATACCATATCGTCGTACATCAACCAACATTTATTGGACTTTATCCTCACTATTTTATCTTCATACCATATCGTCGTACATCAACCAACATTTACTGGACTTTATTCTCACCATTTTATCTTCATACCATATCGTCGTACATCAGCCAACATTCACTGGACTCTATTCTCACTATTTTATCTTCATACCATATCGTAGTACATCAACCAACATTCATTGGACTCTATCCTCACCATTTTATCTTCATACCATACCGTAGTACATCAACCAACATTCATTGGACTCTATCCTTACCATTTTATCTTCATACCATGTCGTCGTACATCAGCCAACACTCACTGGACTTTATCTCACCATTTTATCTTCATACCATATCGTCGTACATCAGCCAACATTCACTGGACTTTATTCTCATTATTTTATCTTCGTACTATATCGTCGTACATCAACCAACATTCACTGGACTCTATTCTCACCATTTTATCTTCATACCATGTCGTCGTACATCAACCAACATTTACTGGACTTTATCCTCACCATTTTATCTTCATACCATATCGTCATACATCAACCAACATTTACTGGACTTTATCCTCACTATTTTATCTTCATACCATATCGTCGTACATCAACCAACATTTACTGGACTTTATTCTCACCATTTTATCTTCATACCATATCGTCGTACATCAACCATCATTCACTGGACTCTATCCTCACCATTTTATCTTCATACCATATCGTAGTACATCAGCCAACATTCACTGGACTCTATCCTCACCATTTTATCTTCATACCATACCGTAGTACATCAACCAACATTCACTGGACTCTATCCTCACCATTTTATCTTCATACCATACCGTAGTACATCAACCAACATTCACTGGACTCTATCCTCACCATTTTATCTTCATACCATACCGTAGTACATCAACCAACATTCACTGGACTTTATCCTCACCATTTTATCTTCATACCATATTGTCGTACATCAGCCAACGTTCACTGGACTTTATCCTCACCATTTTATCTTCATACCATATCGTAGTACATCAACCAACATTCACTGGACTTTATTCTCACCATTTTATCTTCATACCATATCGTAGTACATCAGCCAACATTTATTGGACTTTATCCTCACCATTTTATCTTCATACCATACCGTAGTACATCAACCAACATTCACTGGACTCTATCCTCACCATTTTATTTTCATACCATACCGTAGTAAATCAGCCAACATTCACTAGACTCTATCCTCACCATTTTATCTTCATACCATACCGTAGTACATCAACCAACATTCACTGGACTCTATCCTCACCATTTTATCTTCATACCATACCGTAGTACATCAACCAACATTCACTGGACTCTATCCTCACCATTTTATCTTCATACCATACCGTAGTACATCAACCAATATTCACTGGACTTTATCCTCACCATTTTATCTTCATACCATGTCGTCGTACATCAACCAACATTTACTGAACTTTATTCTCACCATTTGATTCTCATACCATATCGTCGTACATCAACCAACATTTATTGGACTTTATCCTCACCATTTTATCTTCATACCATATCGTCGTACATCAGCCAACATTTACTGGACTTTATCCTCACTATTTTATCTTCATACCATATTGTCGTACATCAACCAACATTTACTGGACTTTATCCTCACTATTTTATCTTCATACCATATCGTCGTACATCAACCAACATTTACTGGACTTTATTCTCACCATTTTATCTTCATACCATATCGTAGTACATCAGCCAACATTCACTGGACTCTATCCTCACCATTTTATCTTCATACCATACCGTAGTACATCAACCAACATTCATTGGACTCTATCCTCACCATTTTATCATCGTACCATACCGTAGTACATCAACCAACATTTACTGGACTTTATTCTCACCATTTTATCTTCATACCATATCGTCGTACATCAGCCAACACTCACTGGACTTTATCCTCACCATTTTATCTTCATACCATATCGTCGTACATCAGCCAACACTCACTGGACTTTATTCACACCATTTTATCTTCGTACTATATCGTCGTACATCAACCAACATTCACTGGACTCTATCCTTACCATTTCATCTTCATACCATGTCGTCGTACATCAACCAACATTCATTGGACTCTATCCTCACCATTTTATCTTCATACCATATCGTCATACATCAACCAACATTTACTGGACTTTATCCTCACTATTTTATCTTCATACCATATCGTCGTACATCAACCAACATTTACTGGACTTTATTCTCACCATTTTATCTTCATACCATATCGTCGTACATCAACCATCATTCACTGGACTCTATCCTCACCATTTTATCTTCATACCATATCGTAGTACATCAGCCAACATTCACTGGACTCTATCCTCACCATTTTATCTTCATACCATACCGTAGTACATCAACCAACATTCACTGGACTCTATCCTCACCATTTTATCTTCATACCATACCGTAGTACATCAACCAACATTCACTGGACTCTATCCTCACCATTTTATCTTCATACCATACCGTAGTACATCAACCAATATTCACTGGACTTTATCCTCACCATTTTATCTTCATACCATATTGTCGTACATCAGCCAACGTTCACTGGACTTTATCCTCACCATTTTATCTTCATACCATATCGTAGTACATCAACCAACATTCACTAGACTTTATTCTCACCATTTTATCTTCATACCATATCGTAGTACATCAGCCAACATTTATTGGACTTTATCCTCACCATTTTATCTTCATACCATACCGTAGTACATCAACCAACATTCACTGGACTCTATCCTCACCATTTTATTTTCATACCATACCGTAGTAAATCAGCCAACATTCACTGGACTCTATCCTCACCATTTTATCTTCATACCATACCGTAGTACATCAACCAACATTCACTGGACTCTATCCTCACCATTTTATCTTCATACCATACCGTAGTACATCAACCAACATTCACTGGACTCTATCCTCACCATTTTATCTTCATACCATACCGTAGTACATCAACCAATATTCACTGGACTTTATCCTCACCATTTTATCTTCATACCATGTCGTCGTACATCAACCAACATTTACTGGACTTTATTCTCACCATTTTATTCTCATACCATATCGTCGTACATCAACCAACATTTATTGGACTTTATCCTCACCATTTTATCTTCATACCATATTGTCGTACATCAAACAACATTTACTGGACTATATCCTCACCATTTTATCTTCATACCATATCGTCGTACATCAGCCAACATTTACTGGACTTTATCCTCACTATTTTATCTTCATACCATATCGTCGTACATCAACCAACATTTACTGGACTTTATTCTCACCATTTTATCTTCATACCATATCGTAGTACATCAGCCAACATTCACTGGACTCTATCCTCACCATTTTATCTTCATACCATACCGTAGTACATCAACCAACATTCATTGGACTCTATCCTCACCATTTTATCATCGTACCATACCGTAGTACATCAACCAACATTTACTGGACTTTATTCTCACCATTTTATCTTCATACCATATCGTCGTACATCAGCCAACACTCACTGGACTTTATCCTCACCATTTTATCTTCATACCATATCGTCGTACATCAGCCAACACTCACTGGACTTTATTCACACCATTTTATCTTCGTACTATATCGTCGTACATCAACCAACATTCACTGGACTCTATCCTTACCATTTCATCTTCATACCATGTCGTCGTACATCAACCAACATTCATTGGACTCTATCCTCACCATTTTATCTTCATACCATATCGTCATACATCAACCAACATTTACTGGACTTTATTCTCACCATTTTATCTTCATACCATATCGTCGTACATCAACCAACATTCACTGGACTCTATCCTCACCATTTTATCTTCATACCATATCGTAGTACATCAGCCAACATTCACTGGACTCTATCCTCACCATTTTATCTTCATACCATACCGTAGTACATCAACCAACATTCATTGGACTCTATCCTCACCATTCTATCATCATACCATACCGTAGTACATCAACCAACATCTACTGGACTTTATTCTCACCATTTTATCTTCATACCATATCGTCGTACATCAGCCAACACTCACTGGACTTTATTCACACCATTTTATCATCGTACCATATCGTCGTACATCAGCCAACACTCACTGGACTCTATCCTACCATTTTATCTTCATACCATGTCGTCGTACATCAGCCAACATTTACTGGACTTTATCCTCACTATTTTATCTTCATACCATATCGTCGTACATCAACCAACATTTACTGGACTTTATTCACACCATTTTATCATCATACCATATCGTCGTACATCAGCCAACACTCACTGGACTCTATCCTTACCATTTTATCTTCATACCATGTCGTCGTACATCAGCCAACATTTACTGGACTTTATCCTCACTATTTTATCTTCATACCATATCGTCATACATCAACCAACATTTACTGGACTTTATTCTCACCATTTTATCTTCATACCATATCGTCGTACATCAACCAACATTTACTGGACTTTATTCTCACCATTTTTTCTTCATACCATATTGTCGTACATCAACCAACATTTACTAAACTTTATCCTCACTATTTTATCTTCATACCATATCGTCGTACATCAGCCAACATTTACTGGACTTTATCCTCACTATTTTATCTTCATACCATATTGTCGTACATCAACCAACATTTACTGGACTTTATCCTCACTATTTTATCTTCATACCATATCGTCGTACATCAACCAACATTTACTGGACTTTATTCTCACCATTTTATCTTCATACCATATCGTAGTACATCAGCCAACATTCACTGGACTCTATCCTCACCATTTTATCTTCATACCATACCGTAGTACATCAACCAACATTCATTGGACTCTATCCTCACCATTTTATCATCGTACCATACCGTAGTACATCAACCAACATTTACTGGACTTTATTCTCACCATTTTATCTTCATACCATATCGTCGTACATCAGCCAACACTCACTGGACTTTATCCTCACCATTTTATCTTCATACCATATCGTCGTACATCAGCCAACACTCACTGGACTTTATTCACACCATTTTATCTTCGTACTATATCGTCGTACATCAACCAACATTCACTGGACTCTATCCCTACCATTTCATCTTCATACCATGTCGTCGTACATCAACCAACATTCATTGGACTCTATCCTCACCATTTTATCTTCATACCATATCGTCATACATCAACCAACATTTACTGGACTTTATTCTCACCATTTTATCTTCATACCATATCGTCGTACATCAACCAACATTCACTGGACTCTATCCTCACCATTTTATCTTCATACCATATCGTAGTACATCAGCCAACATTCACTGGACTCTATCTCACCATTTTATCTTCATACCATACCGTAGTACATCAACCAACATTCATTGGACTCTATCCTCACCATTCTATCATCGTACCATACCGTAGTACATCAACCAACATCTACTGGACTTTATTCTCACCATTTTATCTTCATACCATATCGTCGTACATCAGCCAACACTCACTGGACTTTATTCACACCATTTTATCATCGTACCATATCGTCGTACATCAGCCAACACTCACTGGACTCTATCCTTACCATTTTATCTTCATACCATGTCGTCGTACATCAGCCAACATTTACTGGACTTTATCCTCACTATTTTATCTTCATACCATATCGTCGTACATCAACCAACATTTACTGGACTTTATTCACACCATTTTATCATCGTACCATATCGTCGTACATCAGCCAACACTCACTGGACTCTATCCTTACCATTTTATCTTCATACCATGTCGTCGTACATCAGCCAACATTTACTGGACTTTATCCTCACTATTTTATCTTCATACCATATCGTCGTACATCAACCAACATTTACTGGACTTTATTCTCACCATTTTATCTTCATACCATATCGTCGTACATCAACCAACATTTACTGGACTTTATTCTCACCATTTTTTCTTCATACCATATTGTCGTACATCAACCAACATTTACTAAACTTTATCCTCACTATTTTATCTTCATACCATATCGTCGTACATCAGCCAACATTTATTGGACTTTATCCTCACTATTTTATCTTCATACCATATCGTAGTACATCAGCCAGCATTCACTGGACTCTATCCTCACCATTTTATCTTCATACCATACCGTAGTACATCAACCAACATTCACTGGACTCTATCCTCACCATTTTATTTTCATACCATACCGTAGTAAATCAGCCAACTTTCACTAGACTCTATCCTCACCATTTTATCTTCATACCATACCGTAGTACATCAACCAACATTCACTGGACTCTATCCTCACCATTTTATCTTCATACCACACCGTAGTACATCAACCAACATTCACTGGACTTTATCCTCATCATTTTATCTTCATACCATATTGTCGTACATCAGCCAACGTTCACTGGACTTTATCCTCACCATTTTATCTTCATACCATATCGTAGTACATCAACCAACATTCACTAGACTTTATTCTCACCATTTTATCTTCATACCATATCGTAGTACATCAGCCAACATTTATTGGACTTTATCCTCACCATTTTATCTTCATACCATACCGTAGTACATCAACCAACATTCACTGGACTCTATCCTCACTATTTTATCTTCATACCATATCGTCGTACATCAACCAACATTTACTGGACTTTATTCTCACCATTTTATCTTCATACCATATCGTAGTACATCAGCCAACATTCACTGGACTCTATCCTCACCATTTTATCTTCATACCATACCGTAGTACATCAACCAACATTCATTGGACTCTATCCTCACCATTTTATCATCGTACCATACCGTAGTACATCAACCAACATTTACTGGACTCTATCCTCACCACTTTATCTTCATACCATACCGTAGTACATCAACCAACATTCACTGGACTCTATCCTCACCATTTTATTTTCATACCATACCGTAGTAAATCAGCCAACTTTCACTAGACTCTATCCTCACCATTTTATCTTCATACCATACCGTAGTACATCAACCAACATTCACTGGACTCTATCCTCACCATTTTATCTTCATACCACACCGTAGTACATCAACCAACATCTACTGGACTTTATTCTCACCATTTTATCTTCATACCATATCGTCGTACATCAGCCAACACTCACTGGACTTTATTCACACCATTTTATCATCGTACCATATCGTCGTACATCAGCCAACACTCACTGGACTCTATCCTTACCATTTTATCTTCATACCATATCGTAGTACATCAGCCAACATTTATTGGACTTTATCCTCACCATTTTATCTTCATACCATACCGTAGTACATCAACCAACATTCACTGGACTCTATCCTCACCATTTTATTTTCATACCATACCGTATTAAATCAGCCAACATTCACTAGACTCTATCCTCACCATTTTATCTTCATACCATACCGTAGTACATCAACCAACATTCACTGGACTCTATCCTCACCATTTTATCTTTATACCATACCGTAGTACATCAACCAACATTCACTGGACTCTATCCTCACCATTTTATCTTCATACCATACCGTAGTACATCAACCAATATTCACTGGACTTTATCCTCACCATTTTATCTTCATACCATGTCGTCGTACATCAACCAACATTTACTGGACTTTATTCTCACCATTTTATTCTCATACCATATCGTCGTACATCAACCAACATTTATTGGACTTTATCCTCACCATTTTATCTTCATACCATATCGTCGTACATCAGCCAACATTTACTGGACTTTATCCTCACTATTTTATCTTCATACCATATTGTCGTACATCAACCAACATTTACTGGACTTTATCCTCACTATTTTATCTTCATACCATATCGTCGTACATCAACCAACATTTACTGGACTTTATTCTCACCATTTTATCTTCATACCATATCGTAGTACATCAGCCAACATTCACTGGACTCTATCCTCACCATTTTATCTTCATACCATACCGTAGTACATCAACCAACATTCATTGGACTCTATCCTCACCATTTTATCATCGTACCATACCGTAGTACATCAACCAACATTTACTGGACTTTATTCTCACCATTTTATCTTCATACCATATCGTCGTACATCAGCCAACACTCACTGGACTTTATCCTCACCATTTTATCTTCATACCATATCGTCGTACATCAGCCAACACTCACTGGACTTTATTCACACCATTTTATCTTCGTACTATATCGTCGTACATCAACCAACATTCACTGGACTCTATCCTTACCATTTCATCTTCATACCATGTCGTCGTACATCAACCAACATTCATTGGACTCTATCCTCACCATTTTATCTTCATACCATATCGTCATACATCAACCAACATTTACTGGACTTTATTCTCACCATTTTATCTTCATACCATATCGTCGTACATCAACCAACATTCACTGGACTCTATCCTCACCATTTTATCTTCATACCATATCGTAGTACATCAGCCAACATTCACTGGACTCTATCCTCACCATTTTATCTTCATACCATACCGTAGTACATCAACCAACATTCATTGGACTCTATCCTCACCATTCTATCATCGTACCATACCGTAGTACATCAACCAACATCTACTGGACTTTATTCTCACCATTTTATCTTCATACCATATCGTCGTACATCAGCCAACACTCACTGGACTTTATTCACACCATTTTATCATCGTACCATATCGTCGTACATCAGCCAACACTCACTGGACTCTATCCTTACCATTTTATCTTCATACCATGTCGTCGTACATCAGCCAACATTTACTGGACTTTATCCTCACTATTTTATCTTCATACCATATCGTCGTACATCAACCAACATTTACTGGACTTTATTCACACCTATTTTATCATCATACCATATCGTCGTACATCAGCCAACACTCACTGGACTCTATCCTACCATTTTATCTTCATACCATGTCGTCGTACATCAGCCAACATTTACTGGACTTTATCCTCACTATTTTATCTTCATACCATATCGTCGTACATCAACCAACATTTACTGGACTTTATTCTCACCATTTTATCTTCATACCATATCGTCGTACATCAACCAACATTTACTGGACTTTATTCTCACCATTTTATCTTCATACCATATCGTCGTACATCAACCAACATTTACTAAACTTTATCCTCACTATTTTATCTTCATACCATATCGTCGTACATCAGCCAACATTTATTGGACTTTATCCTCACTATTTTATCTTCATACCATATCGTAGTACATCAGCCAGCATTCACTGGACTCTATCCTCACCATTTTATCTTCATACCATACCGTAGTACATCAACCAACATTCACTGGACTCTATCCTCACCATTTTATTTTCATACCATACCGTAGTAAATCAGCCAACTTTCACTAGACTCTATCCTCACCATTTTATCTTCATACCATACCGTAGTACATCAACCAACATTCACTGGACTCTATCCTCACCATTTTATCTTCATACCACACCGTAGTACATCAACCAACATTCACTGGACTTTATCCTCATCATTTTATCTTCATACCATATTGTCGTACATCAGCCAACGTTCACTGGACTTTATCCTCACCATTTTATCTTCATACCATATCGTAGTACATCAACCAACATTCACTAGACTTTATTCTCACCATTTTATCTTCATACCATATCGTAGTACATCAGCCAACATTTATTGGACTTTATCCTCACCATTTTATCTTCATACCATACCGTAGTACATCAACCAACATTCACTGGACTCTATCCTCACTATTTTATCTTCATACCATATCGTCGTACATCAACCAACATTTACTGGACTTTATTCTCACCATTTTATCTTCATACCATATCGTAGTACATCAGCCAACATTCACTGGACTCTATCCTCACCATTTTATCTTCATACCATACCGTAGTACATCAACCAACATTCATTGGACTCTATCCTCACCATTTTATCATCTTACCATACCGTAGTACATCAACCAACATTTACTGGACTCTATCCTCACCACTTTATCTTCATACCATACCGTAGTACATCAACCAACATTCACTGGACTCTATCCTCACCATTTTATTTTCATACCATACCGTAGTAAATCAGCCAACTTTCACTGGACTCTATCTCACCATTTTATCTTCATACCATACCGTAGTACATCAACCAACATTCACTGGACTCTATCCTCACCATTTTATCTTCATACCACACCGTAGTACATCAACCAACATCTACTGGACTTTATTCTCACCATTTTATCTTCATACCATATCGTCGTACATCAGCCAACACTCACTGGACTTTATTCACACCATTTTATCATCGTACCATATCGTCGTACATCAGCCAACACTCACTGGACTCTATCCTTACCATTTTATCTTCATACCATATCGTAGTACATCAGCCAACATTTATTGGACTTTATCCTCACCATTTTATCTTCATACCATACCGTAGTACATCAACCAACATTCACTGGACTCTATCCTCACCATTTTATTTTCATACCATACCGTATTAAATCAGCCAACATTCACTAGACTCTATCCTCACCATTTTATCTTCATACCATACCGTAGTACATCAACCAACATTCACTGGACTCTATCCTCACCATTTTATCTTTATACCATACCGTAGTACATCAACCAACATTCACTGGACTCTATCCTCACCATTTTATCTTCATACCATACCGTAGTACATCAACCAATATTCACTGGACTTTATCCTCACCATTTTATCTTCATACCATGTCGTCGTACATCAACCAACATTTACTGGACTTTATTCTCACCATTTTATTCTCATACCATATCGTCGTACATCAACCAACATTTATTGGACATTATCCTCACCATTTTATCTTCATACCATATCGTCGTACATCAACCAACATTTATTGGACTTTATCCTCACCATTTTATCTTCATACCATATCGTCGTACATCAGCGAACATTTACTGGACTTTATCCTCACTATTTTATTTTCATACCATATCGTCGTACATCAACCAACATTTACTGGACTTTATCCTCACTATTTTATCTTCATACCATATCGTCGTACATCAACCAACATTTACTGGACTTTATTCTCACCATTTTATCTTCATACCATATCGTAGTACATCAGCCAACATTCACTGGACTCTATCCTCACCATTTTATCTTCATACCATACCGTAGTACATCAACCAATATTCATTGGACTCTATCCTCACCATTTTATCATCAATACCATACCGTAGTACATCAACCAACATTTACTGGACTTTATTCTCACCATTTTATCTTCATACCATATCGTCGTACATCAGCCAACACTCACTGGACTTTATCCTCACCATTTTATCTTCATACCATATCGTCGTACATCAGCCAACACTCACTGGACTTTATTCACACCATTTTATCTTCGTACTATATCGTCGTACATCAACCAACATTCATTGGACTCTATCCTCACCATTTTATCTTCATACCATACCGTAGTACATCAACCAACATTCATTGGACTCTATCCTCACCATTTTATCTTCATACCATATCGTCATACATCAACCAACATTTACTGGACTTTATCCTCACTATTTTATCTTCATACCATATCGTCGTACATCAACCAACATTTACTGGACTTTATTCTCACCATTTTATCTTCATACCATATCGTCGTACATCAACCAACATTCACTGGACTCTATCCTCACCATTTTATCTTCATACCATATCGTAGTACATCAGCCAACATTCACTGGACTCTATCCTCACCATTTTATCTTCATACCATACCGTAGTACATCAACCAACATTCATTGGACTCTATCCTCACCATTTTATCATCGTACCATACCGTAGTACATCAACCAACATCTACTGGACTTTATTCTCACCATTTTATCTTCATACCATATCGTCGTACATCAGCCAACACTCACTGGACTTTATTCACACCATTTTATCATCGTACCATATCGTCGTACATCAGCCAACACTCACTGGACTCTATCCTTACCATTTTATCTTCATACCATGTCGTCGTACATCAACCAACATTCACTGCACTCTATCCTCACCATTTTATCTTCATACCATGTCTTTTGTACATCAGCCAACACTCACTGGACATTATTCACACCTATCTTCATACCTTATCGCAGTACATCAGCCAACATTCACTGGACTTTATTCTCACCATTTTATCTTCATACCATACCGTAGTACATCAACCAACATTCACTGGACTTTATCCTCAACATTTTATCTTCATACCATACCGTAGTACATCAACCAACATTCACTGGACTCTATCCTCACCATTTTATCATCGTACCATATCGTCGTACATCAACCAACATTCACTGGACTCTATCCTCACCATTTTATCATCGTACCATATCGCAGTACATCAGCCAACACTCACTGGACTTTATCCTCACCATTTTATCTTCATAACATGTCGTCGTACATCAACCAACATTTACTGGACTTTATTCTCACCATTTTATTCTCATACCATATCGTCGTACATCAACCAACATTTATTGGACTTTATCCTCACCATTTTATCTTCATACCATATTGTCGTACATCAACCAACATTTACTGGACTATATCCTCACCATTTTATCTTCATACCATATCGTCGTACATCAGCCAACATTTACTGGACTTTATCCTCACTATTTTATCTTCATACCATATCGTCGTACATCAACCAACATTTACTGGACTTTATTCTCACCATTTTATCTTCATACCATATCGTCGTACATCAACCAACATTTACTGGACTTTATTCTCACCATTTTTTCTTCATACCATATTGTCGTACATCAACCAACATTTACCGGACTATATCCTCACCATTTTATCTTCATACCATATCGTCGTACATCAGCCAACATTTACTGGACTTTATCCTCACTATTTTATCTTCATACCATATCGTCGTACATCAGCCAACATTTATTGGACTTTATCCTCACTATTTTATCTTCATACCATATCGTAGTACATCAGCCAGCATTCACTGGACTCTATCCTCACCATTTTATTTTCATACCATACCGTAGTACATCAACCAACATTCACTGGACTCTATCCTCACCATTTTATTTTCATACCATACCGTATTAAATCAGCCAACATTCACTAGACTCTATCCTCACCATTTTATCTTCATACCATACCGTAGTACATCAACCAACATTCACTGGACTCTATCCTCACCATTTTATCTTTATACCATACCGTAGTACATCAACCAACATTCACTGGACTCTATCCTCACCATTTTATCTTCATACCATACCGTAGTACATCAACCAATATTCACTGGACTTTATCCTCACCATTTTATCTTCATACCATGTCGTCGTACATCAACCAACATTTACTGGACTTTATTCTCACCATTTTATTCTCATACCATATCGTCGTACATCAACCAACATTTATTGGACTTTATCCTCACCATTTTATCTTCATACCATATCGTCGTACATCAACCAACATTTATTGGACTTTATCCTCACCATTTTATCTTCATATCATATCGTCGTACATCAGCGAACATTTACTGGACTTTATCCTCACTATTTTATTTTCATACCATATCGTCGTACATCAACCAACATTTACTGGACTTTATCCTCACTATTTTATCTTCATACCATATCGTCGTACATCAACCAACATTTACTGGACTTTATTCTCACCATTTTATCTTCATACCATATCGTAGTACATCAGCCAACATTCACTGGACTCTATCCTCACCATTTTATCTTCATACCATACCGTAGTACATCAACCAATATTCATTGGACTCTATCCTCACCATTTTATCATCGTACCATACCGTAGTACATCAACCAACATTTACTGGACTTTATTCTCACCATTTTATCTTCATACCATATCGTCGTACATCAGCCAACACTCACTGGACTTTATCCTCACCATTTTATCTTCATACCATATCGTCGTACATCAGCCAACACTCACTGGACTTTATTCACACCATTTTATCTTCGTACTATATCGTCGTACATCAACCAACATTCATTGGACTCTATCCTCACCATTTTATCTTCATACCATACCGTAGTACATCAACCAACATTCATTGGACTCTATCCTCACCATTTTATCTTCATACCATATCGTCATACATCAACCAACATTTACTGGACTTTATCCTCACTATTTTATCTTCATACCATATCGTCGTACATCAACCAACATTTACTGGACTTTATTCTCACCATTTTATCTTCATACCATATCGTCGTACATCAACCAACATTCACTGGACTCTATCCTCACCATTTTATCTTCATACCATATCGTAGTACATCAGCCAACATTCACTGGACTCTATCCTCACCATTTTATCTTCATACCATACCGTAGTACATCAACCAACATTCATTGGACTCTATCCTCACCATTTTATCATCGTACCATACCGTAGTACATCAACCAACATCTACTGGACTTTATTCTCACCATTTTATCTTCATACCATATCGTCGTACATCAGCCAACACTCACTGGACTTTATTCACACTATTTTATCATCGTACCATATCGTCGTACATCAGCCAACACTCACTGGACTCTATCCTTACCATTTTATCTTCATACCATGTCGTCGTACATCAACCAACATTCACTGCACTCTATCCTCACCATTTTATCTTCATACCATGTCTTTGTACATCAGCCAACACTCACTGGACATTATTCACACCTATCTTCATACCTTATCGCAGTACATCAGCCAACATTCACTGGACTTTATTCTCACCATTTTATCTTCATACCATGCCGTAGTACATCAACCAACATTCACTGGACTTTATCCTCAACATTTTATCTTCATACCATACCGTAGTACATCAACCAACATTCACTGGACTCTATCCTCACCATTTTATCATCGTACCATATCGTCGTACATCAACCAACATTCACTGGACTCTATCCTCACCATTTTATCATCGTACCATATCGCAGTACATCAGCCAACACTCACTGGACTTTATCCTCACCATTTTATCTTCATAACATGTCGTCGTACATCAACCAACATTTACTGGACTTTATTCTCACCATTTTATTCTCATACCATATCGTCGTACATCAACCAACATTTATTGGACTTTATCCTCACCATTTTATCTTCATACCATATTGTCGTACATCAACCAACATTTACCGGACTATATCCTCACCATTTTATCTTCATACCATATCGTCGTACATCAGCCAACATTTACTGGACTTTATCCTCACTATTTTATCTTCATACCATATCGTCGTACATCAACCAACATTTACTGGACTTTATTCTCACCATTTTATCTTCATACCATATCGTCGTACATCAACCAACATTTACTGGACTTTATTCTCACCATTTTTTCTTCATACCATATTGTCGTACATCAACCAACATTTACCGGACTATATCCTCACCATTTTATCTTCATACCATATCGTCGTACATCAGCCAACATTTACTGGACTTTATCCTCACTATTTTATCTTCATACCATATCGTCGTACATCAGCCAACATTTATTGGACTTTATCCTCACTATTTTATCTTCATACCATATCGTCGTACATCAGCCAGCATTCACTGGACTCTATCCTCACCATTTTATCTTCATACCATACCGTAGTACATCAACCAACATTCACTGGACTCTATCCTCACCATTTTATTTTCATACCATACCGTAGTAAATCAGCCAACTTTCACTAGACTCTATCCTCACCATTTTATCTTCATACCATACCGTAGTACATCAACCAACATTCACTGGACTCTATCCTCACCATTTTATCTTCATACCACACCGTAGTACATCAACCAACATTCACTGGACTTTATCCTCATCATTTTATCTTCATACCATATTGTCGTACATCAGCCAACGTTCACTGGACTTTATCCTCACCATTTTATCTTCATACCATATCGTAGTACATCAACCAACATTCACTGGACTTTATTCTCACCATTTTATCTTCATACCATATCGTAGTACATCAGCCAACATTTATTGGACTTTATCCTCACCATTTTATCTTCATACCATACCGTAGTACATCAACCAACATTCACTGGACTCTATCCTCACTATTTTATCTTCATACCATATCGTCGTACATCAACCAACATTTACTGGACTTTATTCTCACCATTTTATCTTCATACCATATCGTAGTACATCAGCCAACATTCACTGGACTCTATCCTCACCATTTTATCTTCATACCATACCGTAGTACATCAACCAACATTCATTGGACTCTATCCTCACCATTTTATCATCATACCATACCGTAGTACATCAACCAACATTTACTGGACTCTATCCTCACCACTTTATCTTCATACCATACCGTAGTACATCAACCAACATTCACTGGACTCTATCCTCACCATTTTATTTTCATACCATACCGTAGTAAATCAGCCAACTTTCACTGGACTCTATCCTCACCATTTTATCTTCATACCATACCGTAGTACATCAACCAACATTCACTGGACTCTATCCTCACCATTTTATCTTCATACCACACCGTAGTACATCAACCAACATCTACTGGACTTTATTCTCACCATTTTATCTTCATACCATATCGTCGTACATCAGCCAACACTCACTGGACTTTATTCACACCATTTTATCATCATACCATATCGTCGTACATCAGCCAACACTCACTGGACTCTATCCTCACCATTTTATCTTCATACCATATCGTAGTACATCAGCCAACATTTATTGGACTTTATCCTCACCATTTTATCTTCATACCATACCGTAGTACATCAACCAACATTCACTGGACTCTATCCTCACCATTTTATTTTCATACCATACCGTATTAAATCAGCCAACATTCACTAGACTCTATCCTCACCATTTTATCTTCATACCATACCGTAGTACATCATCCAACATTCACTGGACTCTATCCTCACCATTTTATCTTCATACCATACCGTAGTACATCAACCAACATTCACTGGACTCTATCCTCACCATTTTATCTTCATACTATACCGTAGTACATCAACCAATATTCACTGGACTTTATCCTCACCATTTTATCTTCATACCATGTCGTCGTACATCAACCAACATTTACTGGACTTTATTCTCACCATTTTATTCTCATACCATATCGTCGTACATCAACCAACATTTATTGGACTTTATCCTCACCATTTTATCTTCATACCATATCGTCGTACATCAACCAACATTTATTGGACTTTATCCTCACCATTTTATCTTCATACCATATCGTCGTACATCAGCCAACATTTACTGGACTTTATCCTCACTATTTTATTTTCATACCATATCGTCGTACATCAACCAACATTTACTGGACTTTATCCTCACTATTTTATCTTCATACCATATCGTCGTACATCAACCAACATTTACTGGACTTTATTCTCACCATTTTATCTTCATACCATATCGTAGTACATCAGCCAACATTCACTGGACTCTATCCTCACCATTTTATCTTCATACCATACCGTAGTACATCAACCAATATTCATTGGACTCTATCTCACCATTTTATCATCATACCATACCGTAGTACATCAACCAACATTTACTGGACTTTATTCTCACCATTTTATCTTCATACCATATCGTCGTACATCAGCCAACACTCACTGGACTTTATCCTCACCATTTTATCTTCATACCATATCGTCGTACATCAGCCAACACTCACTGGACTTTATTCTCACCATTTTATCTTCGTACCATATCGTCGTACATCAACCAACATTCACTGGACTCTATCCTCACCATTTTATCTTCATACCATACCGTAGTACATCAACCAACATTCATTGGACTCTATCCTCACCATTTTATCTTCATACCATATCGTCATACATCAACCAACATTTACTGGACTTTATCCTCACTATTTTATCTTCATACCATATCGTCGTACATCAACCAACATTTACTGGACTTTATTCTCACCATTTTATCTTCATACCATATCGTCGTACATCAACCAACATTCACTGGACTCTATCCTCACCATTTTATCTTCATACCATATCGTAGTACATCAGCCAACATTCACTGGACTCTATCCTCACCATTTTATCTTCATACCATACCGTAGTACATCAACCAACATTCATTGGACTCTATCCTCACCATTTTATCTTCATACCATACCGTAGTACATCAACCAACATCTACTGGACTTTATTCTCACCATTTTATCTTCATACCATATCGTCGTACATCAGCCAACACTCACTGGACTTTATTCACACCATTTTATCATCGTACCATATCGTCGTACATCAGCCAACACTCACTGGACTCTATCCTCACCATTTTATCTTCATACCATGTCGTCGTACATCAACCAACATTCACTGCACTCTATCCTCACCATTTTATCTTCATACCATGTCTTTGTACATCAGCCAACACTCACTGGACATTATTCACACCTATCTTCATACCTTATCGCAGTACATCAGCCAACATTCACTGGACTTTATTCTCACCATTTTATCTTCATACCATACCGTAGTACATCAACCAACATTCACTGGACTTTATCCTCAACATTTTATCTTCATACCATACCGTAGTACATCAACCAACATTCACTGGACTCTATCCTCACCATTTTATCTTCATACCATATCGTCGTACATCAACCAACATTCACTGGACTCTATCCTCACCATTTTATCATCGTACCATATCGCAGTACATCAGCCAACACTCACTGGACTTTATTCTCACCATTTTATCTTCATACCATATCGTCGTACATCAACCAACATTTACTGGACTTTATTCTCACCATTTTATTCTCATACCATATCGTCGTACATCAACCAACATTTATTGGACTTTATCCTCACCATTTTATCTTCATACCATATTGTCGTACATCAACCAACATTTACCGGACTATATCCTCACCATTTTATCTTCATACCATATCGTCGTACATCAGCCAACATTTACTGGACTTTATCCTCACTATTTTATCTTCATACCATATCGTCGTACATCAACCAACATTTACTGGGCTTTATTCTCACCATTTTATCTTCATACCATATCGTCGTACATCAACCAACATTTACTGGACTTTATTCTCACCATTTTTTCTTCATACCATATTGTCGTACATCAACCAACATTTACCGGACTATATCCTCACCATTTTATCTTCATACCATATCGTCGTACATCAGCCAACATTTACTGGACTTTATCCTCACTATTTTATCTTCATACCATATCGTCGTACATCAACCAACATTTATTGGACTTTATCCTCACTATTTTATCTTCATACCATATCGTCGTACATCAACCAACATTTACTGGACTTTATTCTCACCATTTTATCTTCATACCATATCGTCGTACATCAACCAACATTTACTGGACTTTATTCTCACCATTTTTTCTTCATACCATATCGTAGTACATCAACCAACATTTACTGGACTTTATGCACACCTATCTTCATACCTTATCGCAGTACATCAACATTCACTGGACTTTATCCTCACCTCGTTATATATACCACATCGTTAAAGAATATCAAACGAGGTACAGTGAACACACCTTTTAGTCTTTGTACCTATTTATATACCGTGTGTACATTATGAACACCTGAAGCTTTCCAAACAGAAACTCAATATTGATTTGTACCTATTTATATACCGTGTGTACATTATCAACACCTGAAGCTTTCCAAACAGAAACTCAATATTGATTTGTACCTATTTATATACCGTGTGTACATTATCAACACCTGAAGCTTTCCAAACAGAAACTCAATATTGATTTGTACCTATTTATATACCGTGTGTACATTATCAACACCTGAAGCTTTCGAAACAGAAACTCAATATTGATTTGTACCTATTTATATACCGTGTGTACATTATCAACACCTGAAGCTTTCCAAACAGAAACTCAATATTGATTTGTACCTATTTATATACCGTGCGTACATTATCAACACCTGAAGCTTTCGAAACAGAAACTCAATATTGATTTGTACCTATTTATATACCGTGTGTACATTATCAACACCTGAAGCTTTCCAAACAGAAACTCAATATTGATTTGTTCCTATTTATATACCGTGTGTACATTATGAACACCTGAAGCTTTCCAAACAGAAACTCAATATTGATTTGTACCTATTTATAAACCGTGTGTACATTATCAACACCTGAAGCTTTCCAAACAGAAACTCAATATTGAAAACAAGTTGTTGCTCAATACGTTCCAATACTGTAATACATGATATTGATAAAATATTAAAACACCTTTCTCAGTTAAAGTTGAGGTCCCTAAACATTAATTGTTCTAACTTTACAGAACTTGTGTTTACACGAGTATAAAGATGAAGAAACTGAATACCATTTGAAGAAATGTTTATCCACAAACCAAACTAACATGTATGTCTCAATTATAAGTAAGATTTATCTTCTGTCGCTTGTGAACCCTACTGTCCAAAGTGTAAGGGCGCTTATATCAGCTGTTCGTAAGAATAATAATAAAAATACATACGAAACTACAGAATTGTGTGAGATCTAAAGACAACTTAAGTATGTGATGTCTCACAAAATGTTGAATATAAACCATAAAAAATGAGATTGTGTCGAAGATAAATATTAAACTACAACGAACTTTGGTTAATAGTTTAACGGGATTTTAAAGTTGACTATAATAGGTCAATGTTGCTTATCGTAAGAGGCGGTTATTGATTGTTGTAATAATCATTGTTGCTTGTTTTGTGATAGTTTACTGCCGTCATACGATCACTTATTATTGTACTGTAATAGTTTATTGTTATGTGTATTGTGTTAGCTTGTTGTTGTTGTGATGTATATTGTTGTGTGTATTGTGTTAGTTTCTTGTTGGTCTAATGTTTACCGTTATATATTATTGTAGCTTATTGTTGCTGTGATGTTTACCATTGTATTTTGTGTTAGTTCCTTGTTGCTGTGATATGTACCGTTTTGTATTGTTATAGATTATTGCTGCTGTAATTATCGTTATTGTAATAACTCACAAGCGTTTAATGTGCTAGCTTACCATTGTTATCTGTGATGTACACGTTTATTTAATATTATGTCTCATGATTACTGCTGTAATGGTTTAGAGATATTCTTTATGTCTCGGACAAGTATCAAACCAAAATACATTTGATTAAATGAAATTATTCTATTTTATTTTTTTAACAAATATTTATTTAAATATGTCCACTTACTTTAATTTTTTTTATTTGTTATTCGAACGAGAATTACTGTGATTAACCAATTTATTTTCATTTCTCTGGAACAACAGTATTCTTTATTTATTGTTTCTTTCTCAATATTGTCAGAGATACACGAGGGTTATCTGCGTTAGACGTCCCTAATTTAGCTGTGTAAGACAACTTACCTACTAAAGGGTAGGCAAATAACCAACAACACCCACTAACATCTCGTGGGCTATTCTTTCACCAACGAAAAGTGGGATTAATTGTTACATTTAACGCTCCCATGGCTGAAAGGACGAGCATGTATAATGTAGCAGAGATTCGATCCCGCTACCTTCAAATTACGTGTCGAACGCCATATTCACCTGGTTATGCCGAGTCTTACAGGAACACAAAATTATTTTGTAATTTTTTTGTATTAGTTTCGATTTACCGTATTTGCACACTATCTTAGAAAATACCATATCTGCCATCTATTGACAAATAAACAAACCATTTCCTTATATCAGACAAGGGTAAGAAAAGTTACCTGTCTGAATTCGTGTAGTTTTAAAACAAAATGTTAATATTATTATTATCGCTATTATTGCAATGATTATTATTATTACTATTATTATTATTACTATTATTATTATTATTATTATTATTATAACTATCATTATTATTACTATTACTATTATTCTTATTATTCTTTCTCCAGCTGCTAGTAGTTTATACCAGGGGTCGTGTACTCCAGCTGTTAATTGTTTATACCAGGGGTCGAGTACTCCATCTGTTAATTATTTATACCAGGCGTCGAATAACTCCAGCTTTTAGTTCTTTCCACCTGTGGTCGGATAACTCCAGCTGTTAGTTGTTTTTTCCATGGGTAGAGTACTCCCACTGTTAGTTGTTTATTCCAGGGGACGGGTAACTCAGGCTCTGTGTTGTTTATACCAGGGACGAGTACTCCAGCTGTTAGTTGTTTATACCAGGGACGAGTACTCCACCTGTTAGTTTTTTATACCGGGGACGAGTACTCCAGCTGTTAGTTGTTTATTCCAGGGACGAGTTCCTCAGCTGTTAGTTGTTTATTCCAGGTACGAGTTCCTCAGCTGTTAGTTGTTTATTCCATGGGTCGGGTAACTCCCACTGTTAGTTGTTTATACCTGGGGTCGGGTACTCCAGCTGTTAGTTGTTTATACCAGGGGTCGAGTACTCCAGCTGTTAGTTGTTTATACCAGGGGTCGAGTACTCCAGCTGCTAGTTGTTCATACCAGGGGTCGGTAACTCCAGCTATTAGTTGTTTAAACTTGGGGTCGTGTACTCCAGCTGTTAGTTGTTTATAAGTATAACTTATGTTACTGTTATGTTAATTCTCTACTAATTAATTAATGGTGTCTATTTTGGTTTAGTTGAAAGTTGTGATTCTAGTTAGGTAAGTTTGGTATGAATGATGTGTTATTAGGTTTGTTAGAATTAATAGTTTCATAAACATATGTGCCATTAAAACTTAAAATTCGTTCATTTTTTTGTTAATATAATTAAACATTACATGTGAAGCTTCAGGAAAATGTATTATATTTTAATTTTTTCCTTTTATACTTCACTGATATTCAAAATTGTTTCATATAATTTTTATGAAGTGCAATAGATGGCACTACAATCAATGTCTTTAACCATAACAGGATTTTTGAAAATGAATTTTATAACTCGTTTCTACATGATTACATGATGGTAAACAGTATTTCATTCTCACTTGCAGGTTCATCGAAGCATTTAAATTGAAACTAAGAGTTCTCAGTTATGATGAATACGGTTTCAAGTAAGTAAACATTGTCTTACATCTTTTACAAACCTAATATACATCTGTAACATATATATATAACTTACATAATACATATCTATAACATTCATATATAACATACATAATATATATCTATAACATGCATCCATAACACACTATAACATACACCTATACTATATCTATAAAATACAAAACGTATATCTATAACATCTATAACGTATATAACATACATTTATGATATATATAACACACACAACACACATCTATAACATACAAAACATACATCTATAACACATCTATAACATTCATCTATAACACATCCATAACATACATCTATAACACACTATGACATACACGGATAACATACATCTCTAACACATCTATAAGATATACCTATAATATGCACAACATACATGTATAACATATAAAACATACATCTATAACATCTAAAACATACATCTATAACATATAAAACATACATGTATAACATATAAAACACACATCTACAACACGTCTATAACATGCATAACGTGCATCGATAAAACATCCATAACATGTATAAAATAATGTACAATATATATAACATACGTCTATAACATGCATAACACACATCTACAACACGTCTATAACATGCATAACACACATCTACAACACGTCTATAACATGCATAACGTGCATCGATAAAACATCCATAACATGTATAAAATAATGTACAATATATATAACATACGTCTATAACACACATCTATAACACATCTATAAAATAAATCTGTAACATACACATATAACAGACATCTACAACACATCGATAACATAGGTCTATAACATATACAACATACATCTATAACAAGCATAAAATACATATATAACATACAAAACATAGAAATATTACATGCATAACATATATTCATAACAGATATATAATATACATTTATAACATGCATAACATAAATGTATAGCATACATAACATGCATCTATAACACATCTATAGAATACGCCTATAACATACCCAACATACATTTATAACATACCTAAAATACATATACAACACATCTATAATATACATCCATAACATATATAACATAATTTATTGCATACATAACATATATTTATAACTTACATCTATAATATATCTGCCATACACCTACAACATACATAACTTACACCTATAACAAATATATAACATGCATAACACACATCCACAACACATCTTTAATATACATAACATACATTTATAATATACATAACATACATCTAAAACATATATAATATTCAATTAAGTCAACTATAAAATATGTATAATATACACCTATAACATAGATAACATACATCTATAACATAAATCTATAATACATCTATAACACATATAACATACATAACATACATATATAACACATATAACATACACAACATACATACATAACATACATCTATAAAATATATAACATAATCTATAACATTCACAGCATATATCTATAACATACATCTATAATATATATAGCATACACCTATATGAAACGTATAACATACATCTTTAACACATATATCATACATCACATATACCTATAACATACATCTATAACACATCTACAACATACAAAATATGTATCTATAACATACATATCATACATCTATGTCATATATATCATACATCTATATCACATCTAAAACATACATGATATATATAACGTACATATATGACATACATAGCTTACATCTATAACATATATAACATACATCTAAAAGATGCATAAAATACACATATAGGACATTTATAACATACATCTACAATGCATTTATAACATGCAAATTTATTTAACATATTAACACATTTAACATACATAAATACACCTATAACATGCACAATAGCATACATCTATAACATACGTAACACACATCTATAACATATATAACACACAAACTTACATCTATAACAAAACTATAACATACGTCTATAACATACATAACATACATTTATAACATATATAACGTACATAACATACATCTAAAACACATATATCATACATCTATAACATACATAACAATTTATAAAATATATAACAGACATAACAGTCATCTATAACATATATATCACACATAACTTCTACAACACATTACGACATCACAATCCAGCTTATGACAACGTTTCTTTAAGTTCACATTGTTTGTGTTTCACTACTTCATGTAAGGTTGTCTTGAGATAAACTGATTCTAATTCATTCGTTTTCCGTGTCACATCTTTTGAAGAGGACAGTATTCTTGCCAAATTTTGTATTGTTATTTGAATTATTGTTTTAATACGTATATATTGAACTGCAACATTCTATAACAATGAGTGTCACGAGAATTTTCTTGGTTAACCTTTCATGTGTTGAATTTATCAGAATAATGTGTTACTAAAAGTGACCACTTTAACTTGCTTACGAAGTCCTTATTCATACAATTATATATAACCATTATATAACCTTCTATTCTCTATAACCATCTCCAGAAATGAAAACAAAACAACTATTGTTGAATGTGTATTGTACATTTATTGGTCGATCGTTGGTAAATGTTAAACATAACATTATATAATGGATTATCTGTGCTCGGTCCACGACGGGTGTCGCAACCTGATCATTAGCTTTGTGAACTAGCAAAGTGTCTGTTTCTCAAGACGGAAGGTACGGGTATTAATTAAAGTACAGAACAATGATTCGACCTTCTTGGGTCATCCTCAGGATAACGTTGTTCTGTGTTTTAATTAAAGCGCTAATACCCATACCAACCGTTTTGGGTGGAGAGGAGATATCTTACAGAACAAAGACATCAATAACTTTAATCACTGGCGGAATTAGGAGGGGTGGTGAAGGTGACTAACCACCACCCTTAAATCTGACACTGGTAGGAAATATATCAACTTTTTAGATGAGA
This sequence comes from Tachypleus tridentatus, assembly GCF_004210375.1. Classification (NCBI taxonomy): domain Eukaryota; kingdom Metazoa; phylum Arthropoda; class Merostomata; order Xiphosura; family Limulidae; genus Tachypleus; species Tachypleus tridentatus. The sequence continues at coordinate 2,138,235 of NC_134829.1, read as the reverse complement.
CAAAAGGTCAAAATGCGGTATCTCACAGTCCAAATAGCGTATAAAAGAAAAGGGATTCGAACCCAAAAGATCTGATATCAAAAACTTAACCACGGAGATAACCAGACACCCAAGAAAACACAGAGACTGCAGTCGGAAGGAGTAGATGTGTTGAAGACTCCACGCAGACTGTGTTATAAGAGGTGTTAAGACACCCACAATTTTCACATGATAAATATGCTCACATAGCTTACTAACATGTACAAGTCTTACCTTTACATCTGATATTAAAATATATATACATTGAATATTTTTTATATAAATTTATTAGTTGATGTAGCACACACGAACAGTGTATTATCTGACAACTCGTAGCTGCTAAGCTCTTTAACACCAATGTGCTGTTTATTTTTGTTCAGAACAAAAAACGTATCACCTACTTGAACACGCCCACACGAGCATCACGTTACATAAATAACTTCAACTCTGTTTACAGAAGTACCTCGTGTTAGTTTTGTTTAAATCTGTCGAAATTACAGCGTAATTCACGTGCATCTTGTCAGTAAAACTCATGAGAGTTTGCAGGTAACAGTTTGAATAAAACCACTTGTCTGGAGAATTTATTTTCACAATGCTTGTTTTCTGACAGAAACATAAATTCAACTTGTCATATGTAAGACCTTCTCTACTGAAATTAGAAACATAAACTATAGATCATAAAGTTTTATTATTGATTGTAAGGAGAATACAATAGAAATTATGTGAAAGTTTCAATATTAAGTAATAGAAAAACACAAGGATGGTAACCTTAATGTGGTTTGTTTTAAATTTCGCGCAAAGCTACACGAGGGCTATCTGCGGTAGTCGTCCCTAATTTAGCAGTGCAAGACCAGAGGGAAAGCAGCTAGTCAGCACCACCTACCGCCAACTCTTGGGCTACTCTTTTACCAACGAAGAGTAGGATCGTCATATTATAACACCCTCACGGCTGAAAGGGTGAGCGAGTTTAGTGCGACGGGGATTTGAATCCGCGACGTTCATATTAGGAGGCAAGTACCTTAACCACCTGGTCATGATGGTAGGACCGCAATGTGACTGTGGGAGAAAGCAAATCCTATGTTCTGTCATTATGGTTAAGTGGAAGGTGAAGCTTTATATATAAAAATAAAGCACAGAATAAAATAATATATGGACGATAAAACTGACATCAGTTACCACAGCGATGACCTACTGGTACTATTATTATAGCAGAAGATTATGATAATTTATGATCACCTAAAGATTAGTCTCGTGGCCGACTGAGTGAATAAATATCCTACCAGAAGTCTCGTTAATAGAGAAAGCCACGAGATAATTATTCATAGTTATTGTTTGTCATCGAAATTATTATTAACACTGACAACTATTTTTGTGTTTTGGAAATTAGTTTTCTTTCTTTCTTGTTATTTTTCCTGGTTACATTTTGTGAAATAATTTTGATATTTATAGTATGTTGTTTATTAATATTAAGTCCTACATTAACTTTAGTTAATCTGGTGACTTTAACATAAGTTAGACTTATCACAGTAACCTCAAAATTAGGTTTAAGTGGCTTAATACGTTTACTATAATTTCATTTAAAGAAATATGTATTACATGATAGATGTAGAACATTACATTTGTACAATTGTTTTCTTATAGCAAAGCAACATGAGGCTATCAGCTGAATCCACCGAGGGGAATCGAACGCCTGATCTTAGCATTGTAAATCCGTGGACTTACCGCAATACCAGCGTGAGACTGTTTGTACAAAACACGGAATTCTGTTGAAGTATACGTTATGGCTGTAGTCCAAACGAGTATATTCAGAAATATGCATTGAGGAACATACAAACTCATGACAAAAACTACAAGAAATGTTTGTTTGCTTGTTTTTGAATTTGGTGCAAACCTACGTTCCTAATTTATCAGTGTTAGATTAGAAGAAAGGTAGCTAGTCATCACCACCCACCGCCAACTCTTGGGCTACTTTTACCAACGAATACTGAGATTGAACGTCACCCCACTAACGCCCCCACGGCTGAAAGGGTGAGCATGTTTCGTGCGAAGGGGATTCGAACCCGCGACACTAAGATTACGAGTCGAACGCCTTAACCACCTGGTCATGACAGGCCTTTATAAGAAATGAAAACAGCTACAAAGTAATAAGCAGTGTAGTTCCATTTCCTTGAACATGAAGTCGAGAGTGGATGTTTTTAACTTCTGAACTCGAATCTCAGTGTTTAAATTATCTCTTTTTTGCATGAGTAATGTAGCAACAGTAGTTGCTAAAGAGAAATTAACGTGTTAATTTTATCACAGACTTTATAACAAATAACTGTGTGTAACGTCTTCAAAAAGGTAGAAATGTTTTGGGTGTGGGTGTGTGTGGGTAGTACTTTTATACCAGGGTCCCCTTCGCAGCAAACATGCTCACCCTTTCAGCCGTGGGGGCGTTAGTGGGGTGACGGTCAATCCCACTATTCGTTGGTAAAAGAGTAGCACAAAAGTTGGCGGTGGGTGGTGATGACTAGCTACCCTCCCTCTAGTGTTACACTGCTAAATAGCCCTCGAGTAGCTTTGAGCGAAATTCAAACCAAACCTTTATACACTAGCCATAGTAACCACTTACTTCTGATTTACATAAAGATATTCAGTTTTTTATTAAGACAAATTCTTAAAATGACATCATCTTGCCCATACTAAAGAGGGTAGTTATTATGAACTACAGTATTTAATATGAGAGGGTAGTTATTATGAACTACAGTATTTAATATGTAAACTGTAATCAAAAACTAAAGCTGCCTGGAGGTTTAAACACTAGCTTGAAACCTACGTAACAGAAAGAAGTTTGATACCTGCGTAATAGAAAGAAGTCTGAAACCTACGTAATAAAAAGAAGTCTGAGACCTGCGTAATAGAAAGAAGTCTGAAACCTGCGTAATAGAAAGAAGTCTGAAACCTACGTAATAAAAAGAAGTCTGAGACCTGCGTAATAGAAAGTCTGAAACCTACGTAATAGAAAGAAGTCTGAAACCTGCGTAATAGAAAGAAGTCTGAAACCTGCGAAATAGAAAGAAGTCTGAAACCTACGTAATAGAAAGAAGTCTGAAACCTGCGTAATAGAAAGAAGTCTGAAACCTACGTAATAGAAAGATGTCTGAAACCTACGTAATAGAAAGAAGTCTCTCTCTAGCTCTGTTCTCTTTCTCTTTGTACAGTAGTAAAATTTTATGATTTAAGACTTTGGCTATTAAACTATTGATTTATCACAGAAAGCCCTATTATGTTGATATGTTAATCTCTAGTATTCACGATACTATTGCCCTGGTTTGGTATGGTTTACAAAAGTTCTAGTAATATAAAGTAGGTAACTGGGTCTTGTATGTTTCAAACAATCGTTACTGTTCTAGAGACTGGGCTTCCCTTTGCTACTAGGTTCGATAGAGTGCGAAGGTCGGTTTTATGACGTCACCTATCTCTGTTCGTTTTAATTATGGAAAACCCCTAACTATTTCAGATATTTGAGGACTGCATGTCCGCGTCGCTGTCTAACCAGTATTTGTATATTGTGAAATAACTGCGATTTCTTGTGTTTCATTTTTATGTGCCTATTAATACTGAAATTCGGATTTCAGTCCCCGTGGGTAACATGACAGAAAATGACAATTATGCACCATTATGCATAACAAAAAAAAGCAACAAAACTTACGAATTCAGTTTTTCAACTAATTGACCGAGTAACATATAAAACCTAACGAGTTATAATTTAGTGCGATCACGTGACAGAAAACCCTGTTATGAAAGTATCTGGTTGAACCATCAAATGAACAACCTTGTAGCGGGGTCAACACATTTAGTAAATTCATGTTTTTGCTTTTACAACACTTAGTGTAAAGAGTTGAAAAATATTTTGGTAAAATCAGTCTTTCAACACGTTGATTGGTAGTTTGAGGTAAAATCAGTCTTTCAACCCGTTGATTGGTTGTTTGACAGCGAACAGCTAGGGTGTGCCAAATAACAGGTACAAACTGTAAGAGCAAATATTACTCTAAAAATAAATAGTGTTAAAACAAAACAATGTCCAAAATTCGGCAATGGTTCGTAAAAAAGTTCAAAACACAAGCAAGATGGACAGTGTCGCTATCGTCAATGTCCAACGACAGAGGTAAACGTAAGACGTATCGAAAATAGTGCTGTTGTTCACTTTGTTTTTTTTTAATTTCGCACAAAGCTACTTGATTGCTATCTGTGCCAGCCGTCCCTAATTTAGCAGTATAAGACTAGAGGGAAGGAAGCTAGTCATCACCACCCACCGCCAACTCTTTTACCAACGAATAGTGGGATTGACCATTAAATTATAACGCCCTCACAGCAAACGATCTGTACCAGCATGAAGCGTCTCATCCAAACAAACCACCACCATTTTTAATTTCTTCTTGTTCTGGCTTGGTTTTAGGCTATAACAAACTAATATAATTAATCAGAGGTTTAGATTTGCTGATTTTAACACAGGCCTTTGTGCTTTTGTTCACTTAACAAGTATTCAATTTGTATAAATATATATACACTAAAGAACAATATCTTGTACAAAAATATCCACATGGAAACAATATACTACACATTAAGATACTGACAATAATTCCTCGTGTGTTTGTGTACATAAATGTTAATTGTTCAAGTGATATTTGGTATATATCACGCTGTTTTATTTATTATACAAGACACGCTATAGGTAATGATACACATTGATTTAGTAACCTGTTTCTGTTTCGTTGTTGCAAGTAACTCGTTATGGGTGTTACTACTTAATCTAACAACTTGTGTTACGTACAACATTATAGTAACCTTTTAATTTTTTACATAGTTGCTGTTAGTTCAAGGTAACAAAATTTCGTAATGAAGAGAAATATGATATTTGACGTGACCTACTAATCAACATTCACATTCTATATTCCTAACGAAGGCTTCACATTCTATATTCCTAACGAAGGCCTCAGAAAACTAGAGGTGATTAGTGGTTCCAGATGAAATTGAACATTAGTAAATGTTATAAGATTGAGATAATAACTGATGACATCTAATCAAACATGACTTTCTGACCAGACGTGAGAAGCAATAACAGTAAAATCTCCTTCCATTAACTCTACATTTGATCAGAATCAGTCGAAAAACTGTTAACTGTATACGTTATTGTAATCAGAGCACACTGTTAACTCTACACGTGATCATAATCAGAGCGCACTGTTAACTCTACATGTGATCAGAATCAGAGCACACTGTTAACTCTACACGTGATTGTAATCAGAGCACACTGTTAACTCTACACGTGCTTGTAATCAGAGCGCACTGTTAACTCTACATGTGATCAGAATCAGAGCACACTGTTAACTCTACTCGTGATTGTAACAGAGCACACTGTTAACTCTACACATGATTGTAATCAAAGCGCACTGTTAACTCTACATGTGATCAGAATCAGGGCACACTGTTAACTCTACATGTGATCATAATCAGAGCGCACTGTTAACTCTACACTGATTATAATCAGAGCACATTGTTAACTCTACATGCTATCATAATCCTGTCTTCATTAACACTTTGTTTTTACTGAAACATTAAGCTCACTTGGTGTAAGTGAAATGTTACAAAGAATGTTTCCATTATTTCTTGAGCTTCAGCTGAAAACGTTTTGTGTATATTTCATATCCCTTCAGTGCATGTTATAACTTCACACACCACCATCCTGCTGTATTGCTGCTAAACCTAAGTGTTTGAATATATAGAAGGCATTAAAACAGTCGCCTTCAATAGTGTAAGAGCTCCTTCAAAGTAAAGTTTAAATATATTCTAAGTTACTTGTTGTTTACTGAAAAACACACACCAAACAATGAATACAACTTATCTTAACGAATACTATAACACAGTTGTTGACTGAAATAGGGTTGGATAAATAGCGACATACAATGAATTAAAAACTACGTTACGCGTAATGACGCCATGTTTACTATAGTGAAACGTAGTGTTATTGTGTTCTTTCTTTAATCCTAGAGCAGATAGCCCTTGTGTAGCTTTGCGCGAATTTAAAAAAAAAGAAACAACAATTTCTCTATTCCTATATTTCATTTTAGAATTCTAAATACTTTAAGTGCACAGTTGTTAACTATTGGTAAATTAATGAGGTTGTGTCGAAATGGTTCTGTGAATTCTTTGTAATAAATATTTTACTTCCTATTAAATTTCGAGTTCAAGTCTAATGATTTTAAACAACACGTGCAACTGAATGGCTTTATTGTTTTTCAAAGTAACTTTTTTATTGGATTCGTGTTTCGTGTTTGCTCCTAAAGAATCTCCTTTTTTACCGGCTAGCCAATTAGTAGGTTTGAGAACTCATAGTCCTACAAATCAAGTTACGATAGCCGGGATAGGTACAGCTTGGATAATCTTGCCCACCAAGGCCTAATACAGCCTCACACTCAACTCGCAATGTGTGAGTCGTGGATTTAGATTCTGTCACCGAATATTTCAGTCCTTTCAACTGTAAAGCCTTTCTAAGTCACGGCCGATCCTAGTTTTCGTTGATAAAGAGTCGTCAAGAGTTGACGGCAGGTAACGATGGCAATGACGATCATTAAAGTAGCCTTGCAGAAACATTCAAGTAAACAAACTTTGCCTCCTGGTGGTTCAGCCGGAAGTTACAGTGAAGTGTTGTTAGCTCCAATATGGTTTATCCAAGCATTCTGGGATATTAACAAGTTACCCTATAAATTTTCATTATTAATAATCGGATGAAAAATATATTTCATGAAGCCACACCAATAAATACAAGTTAGGTTTATGTTTAAGCCTAATTACAGAGTTTTTATTATCATTTAAGGATGAAATTCCAACTTCATAATAGTCTTTAGTGTTTATAAATGTTCTTGTATTTGCTGGTTACATTGGTTCTACCCAAAGAAAGTTTATAACATGTATATACACACTAACGTAAGAAAATCTGTTATATGTAGGTGTCGCTCCTGTCTATTCTAATTTGTGTATAAGAGAAGAACTTAACGACATAGAAACTGAAGTCTGAAATCAACATTTGCAGTTCCACTAGTAGTGATAAAAAAACAATAATAATGTAAGGGTTGTTATCTAATATGTTAGGGTAAACTTAACTAATGAATATAAATATATCAATATGTTAAGGTGGACTGATCCAACTGAATGTGAGCACATCAATATGTTAAGATGGACTAATGGAACGGAATGTAAACCTGTTTAACATGTTAAAATGGACTTATCGAACTAAATGTAAACCTGTTTAACATATGAAGATGGACTGATCGAACTGAATGTAAACATGTTTAACATGTTAAGATGGACTGATCCAACTGAATGTAAACATGTTTAACATGTTAAGGTGGACTGATCGAACTGAATGTAAACATATCAATATGTTAAGGTGGACTTTTAGTCTGGTTGTAAGTATGTTTAATATGTCACAGCGAACTTATTGTAAATATGTTTAACTGTAATAAGACATCATGAAAGTTATACTTGTTATTTATATGGACCATGTAACTGGTGTGAATTCACAGCTGTTAACACTGCTGTTTACTGACAAAGAAAGTCAAGCTCACCAGATTGGTAAAAACTGAAACATAGCGTATAGAAACGGCTGATATGTTAAGAAATTCATTGATTGTGGAGAGAACGATAATGTAGGGGGCGCTGTAAATATTTGTCAAACCTCATCTTTAACCTGATAATGACGTAGAAAGACGAAACGTTATTACTGGCTCGTGTTTTAAATAAATGCACACATATCTGCCATCTCTTCTATATATAAATACTACAAATTGGGTTGTGGTCATTATGGACCTAACCATTAATATTAAAGGTAACCTTGTTTATCATGACAGATACCATGAAACTTTTTTTTTTCTAGGTAGACATATTCTAGATGCAGAGCACTTCTCTTCTCTCCACTTTAGTAACACTGTCTTTTTCCTGACTTCATTTCTTTGTTTCAAAAGTTTGTTTTTCTTATAAGATGTGACCTGAAAAATCAGTGATAACACAACAGTAAGTCAGTTATGGACATTTTCTAACGTTCGGTAGGTTGTTCTAGTGATTATAACTTGACACTACAGATATACATGGGTACCGACAAAGGTTACAAAACACAGTAATTGACTGTCAACTACCATTGAGGGCACACTCGCCACCTGGGTTTTCTGTGATTCATTACGTCACAGCCGTACGTAGCACCAGTTGGTGTAACCTAGAATTATGATTGACTAATCAACTTCTAATTGGGTTTTTTACGGTACACATTAGAAACAAACAAGTTTCTTAAAGTGGATGTTAATGGGTGACTCGGAAAGCTTGAAGAACCATACGAAAGTACAAGATTCGCGTAGTTTCTTAGAAAACATTTTTGTTGTTCACTGTATGATTTGGCAAGTTTTGAAGGACGATATGAAAGTCCGTGGACCGTGTATTTGGTTTCTACACGATCTTTCTTAGTGCCCACTGTTAAACGTATTAAATATTTATTCAAATAAAGTGAAACGTACAGATGTATAGACTTTGTGAATGTGTGTACAAGGAGTGTATCTCTGTGTGTATGTGCTCTATGTGTAACTCCGTTACTCCGTATGTGCTACGTTACATTCCCAGTTGCATAAACAGTGTCAAGATGTTTTGTCAAATGGATAAGTTAAAGATGAAAAACACATGGGTATATTGTAACTGGATAAAATTGGTAACGTAAGAGGTAATGCTGTACATAACCTTATATCTGTGTAGTTAACCCATTACTGTTTACGGACATTCGCTATGTTGTGATCAGATATAATACTTTTGTTTTGATTATTATTCTAAAATTAATTAATCTAACCCATCGTTAGATTCAAATTTCAATCATCAAAAGAAGCTATTGGATCACAAGTAGCGTCTTTATGAAAGTATGTTTTGATTTGTAACCTAGCGGGAATGAAGAGCAACTCATAATTACAATAACCAAAATACATTCGTTAAAAACATAAAACTACGAGTTCAGATTCATATCAACAGGTGGCGTTGTGGAGGTTAACTGTTCACTTCATATACCCAACAAGAAGAAAGAACTTACCACTTTTCTATATTAAAGTGACATAGTGACGTGAAACAGTTGTCACCGTATTCACCAACGGTTTTGTTCTGTCGTGGTTCTAGTTACTACAGCGCCTCTAGTTATAATATGTTTTGTATCTAAAAAAAACTGAAATTACTGTTTGTATGTCAACATGAGAAGTGGGTCAAAGGTCATTACAAACATAATATTTAGTTTGCTGTTCCTGTAACTTTATTGTAATTTTCCCTTGACTCAGTGAATCTGTGTTATTTTCCTCTTGATTTAACACACATATCATCTTGTTATAGATTTCTTGTATCTTTAAATTTCCTTATTAGAGACCTTAATCGGTGTGTTTTTTATATAAAAACAAAAGAAATGAAAGAGAAAATAAAATGAGAGGATAAACAAAGAGCTGCTACAGAAAATGGAAGCAGGACATTTTTAAAATAAAATTGTTTTAACATAGATTTTAAAAAAATGTAACAGGGCATTTTCTACATTTTTGTAGAAGGCTAAGATTAGAAAATGGAACCATTGCATAATTTCTACAAAACTTTATGTCAAATAGTGATGTCAGGACATATTTGAAGACAATACATGTGCATTTATAAAAATTGGTACAAGTTCATTAAACTTACAAAGTGTAAGAATCGAATTCTTCAAGAAAACCTTAAAATTAAATGTTTCGTGTTTATTGGATCCCAAGTGGGACAGCAGTAAGTTTATGGACTTCCAACAGGAACATTCAGGGTAAAAAACAGATAGGGTAATTAAAAACAAAACTAATTATAACTTACCTTTCTATCCTTTATTATATGTGCTATATGACTAGCTGGCTAAAATTCGAGGTTCGATACTTGTAATTGGCAGAGAAAAGCTTTTCATTTGTTAAGTATTCTGACCCTAGTGTTTCCACTGGATTTTATTACATTTGTTAAGTATTCTGACCCTAGTGTTTCCACTGGATTTTATTACATTTGTTAAGTATTCTGACCCTAGTGTTTCCACTGGATTTTATTACATTTGTTAAGTATTCTGACCCTAGTGTTTCCACTGGATTTTATTACATTTGTTAAGTATTCTGACCCTAGTGTTTCCACTGGATTTTATTACATTTGTTAAGTATTCTGACCCTAGTGTTTCCACTGGATTTTATTACATTTGTTAAGTATTCTGACCCTAGTGTTTCCACTGGATTTTATTACATTTGTTAAGTATTCTGACCCTAGTGTTTCCACTGGATTTTATTACATTTGTTAAGTATTCTGACCCTAGTGTTTCCACTGGATTTTATTACATTTGTTAAGTATTCTGACCCTAGTGTTTCCACTGGATTTTATTACATTTGTTAAGTATTCTGACCCTAGTGTTTCCACTGGATTTTATTACAATATATAACTACATTTAACCATCGATAAAACTTTTTGTTTTTGAAGAGAAAAGCTTTTCATTTGTTAAGTATTCTGACCCTAGTGTTTCCACTGGATTTTATTACATTTGTTAAGTATTCTGACCCTAGTGTTTCCACTGGATTTTATTACATTTGTTAAGTATTCTGACCCTAGTGTTTCCACTGGATTTTATTACAATATATAACTACATTTAACCATCGATAAAACTTTTTGTTTTTGAAGAGAAAAGCTTTTCATTTGTTAAGTATTCTGACCCTAGTGTTTCCACTGGATTTTATTACAATATATAACTACATTTAACCATCGATAAAACTTTTTGTTTTTGAAGAGAAAAGCTTTTCATTTGTTAAGTATTCTGACCCTAGTGTTTCCACTGGATTTTATTACAATATATAACTACATTTAACCATCGATAAAACTTTTTGTTTTTGAAGAGAAAACCACAAATCAATTATATTTTTGTTTGCTTTACTTCGTATCTCGAACTTTATTAAAATTAACGTTATACACAACACAGTCGTTACAGGTTTTTAAATGATTTTCAGCTGCCAGACGACACGAAATTGATTTTAAAAGGATCAGCTGTTAAAACGTGTTAATAACAAAAATAATTACTAGTTTATATATTTGTTTATAATACACTATTTACACACTTAACACAGTAACGTTCAGAATCAGTACTATAACATACCATAAAAGTAAAAATTAGATGATAAAAAACCGCCCAGTAGATACACAGTAGAACAACTTTAAACTTTTTCATTCGACTTCCACAGCTAGCAGGCTTTTCTAGAAGATCAAACTTCATATACTTCCGCATTTTTGGCACTTAAAGACCCACCCATTAGGTAAAAAACAACTTTAGCATTGCCTTATCGAACTACTGTTTATACGTTTAATCTAATAATCCGGGCAGTTTTTAAAACCCATATTTACCATTTTCCTTATCATTGAGTTTAATAAAACTTACACAGATGTTTGTTATTCCCCATTTGAAAATCTTTGTTTTCCTTGAAACCTACACGATATTCGCCATGCTACTTCTGTTATAACAAGTTAAGAGTGGATCACTTTACGGTGCACGGTAGAGTGACTTATTTCCTTTAGATGTATCACTGTCACTCTACAGTGATCCATATTGGTAGTTATACATATAGTTGTATCAGTACAGTCTCAGTGGTGGCACTTAATCTATATCAATCTACAGACCCAGTGGTGAAACTTATTTCCTGTATCTATATCAATCTACAGTCCAAGTAGTGAAACTTATTTCCTGTATCTATATCAATCTACAGTCCAAGTAGTGAAACTTATTTCCTCTATCTATATCAATCTACAGTCCCAGTGGTGAAACTTATTTCCTGTATCTATAACAATCTACAGTCCCAGTGGTGAAACTTATTTCCTGTATCTATATCAATCTACAGTCCAAGTAGTGAAACTTATTTCCTCTATCTATATCAATCTACAGTTCCAGTGGTGAAACTTATTTCCTCTATCTATATCAATCTACAGTCTAAGTGGTGAAACTTATTTCCTCTATCTATATCAATCTACAGTCCCAGTGGTGAAACTTATTTCCTCTATCTATATCAATCTACAGTCCCAGTGGTGAAACTTATTTCCTCTATCTATATCAATCTACAGTCCCAGAGGTGAAACTTATTTCCTCTATCTATATCAATCTACAGTTACAGTGGTGAAACTTATTTCCTCTATCTATATCAATCTACAGTCCCAGAGGTGAAACTTATTTCCTCTATCTATATCAATCTACAGTCCCAGTGGTGAAACTTATTTCCTGTATCTATATCAATCTACAGTCCAAGTGGTGAAACTTATTTCCTCTATCTATATCAATCTACAGTCCCAGTGGTGAAACTTATTTCCTCTATCTATATCAATCTACAGTTCCAGTGGTGAAACTTATTTCCTCTATCTATATCAATCTACAGTCCAAGTGGTGAAACTTATTTCCTCTATCTATATCAATCAACAGTTCCAGTGGTGAAACTTATTTCCTCTATCTATATCAATCTACAGTCCAAGTGGTGAAACTTATTTCCTCTATCTATATAAATCTACATTCCCAGTGGTGAAATTTATTTCCTGTATCTATATCAATCTACAGTCCAAGTGGTGAAACTTATTTCCTGTATCTGTATCAATCTACATACCCAGTGGTGAAACTTATTTCCTGTATCTATATCAATCTACAGTCCCAGTGGTGAAACTTATTTCCTCTATCTATATCAATCTACAGACCCAGTGGTGAAACTTATTTCCTCTATCTATATCAATCTACAGTCCCAGTGATAGTACATATTTTCTGAAATTATATCACTATCTAGTCCTCGTGGTAGTACTTACTTTTTGTATCTATATCAATCTACAATCCCAGTGGTGGTAATTACCTCATATATTTCTATTAATCTATAGTGCCAGTTGTGGTACTTATTTCCTGTAATTATATCACTCTACAATCCTTGTGGTGGTACTTATTTCCTGTAATTATATCACTCTATAGTTCTTATGATGGTACTTATTTCCTGTATGTATACAATTCTGCAGTCCCAGTAGTGGTACTTATTTCCTGTAATAATATCACTCTATAGTTATTGTGATTGTACTTATTTCCTGTAATTATATCACTCTACAATCCTTGTGGTGGTACTTATTTCCTGTAATTATATCACTCTATAGTTCTTATGATGGTACTTATTTCCTGTATGTATACAATTCTGCAGTCCCAGTAGTGGTACTTATTTCCTGTAATAATATCACTCTATAGTTATTGTGATTGTACTTATTTCCTGTAATTATATCACTCTATCGTCCTTGTGATGGTACTTATTTCCTGTATGTATATAATTCTACAGTCCCAATAGTAGTACTTATTTCCAGTAATTATATCACTCTATCGTCCTTGTGATGGTACTTATTTCCTGTATGTATATAATTCTACAGTCCCAATAGTAGTACTTATTTCCAGTAATTATATCACTCTATAATCATTGTGGTGGTACTTATTTCATGTATCTGTATAATTCTACAGTCCCAGTAGTGGTACTTATTTCCTGTAATTATATCACTCTATAATTCAAGTAGTGGTACTTATTCCCAGTAACTATATCACTCTATAGTCCTTGTGATGGTACTTATTTCCTGTATCTGTATAATTCTAGTCCCAGTAGTGGTACTTATTTCCTGTAATTATATCACTCTACAGTTCAAGTAGTGGTACTTAGTTCTTGTAATTATATCACTCTATAGTCCTTGTGGTGGTACTTATTTCCTGTACGTATATAATTCTACAGCCCCGGTAGTGGTACTTATTTCCAGTAATTATATCACTCTATAGTACTTGTGGTGGTACTTATTTCCTGTACCTGTATAATTCTACAGTCCCAGTAGTGGTACTCATTTTCTATAATTATATCACTCTATAGTACTTGTGGTGGTACTTATTTACTGTATCTGTATAATTCTACAGTCTCAGTAGTGATACTTATTTCCTGTAATATATCACTCTATAGTTCTTATGATGGTACTTATTTCCTGTATCTGTATAATTCTACAGTTCCAGTAGTGGTACTTATTTCCTGTAATTATATCACTCTTCAGTTCAAGTAGTGGTACTTATTTCCAGTAATTATATAACTCTATAGTCCTTGTGATGGTACTTATTTCCTGTAATTATATAACTCTATAGTCCTTGTGATGGTACTTATTTTTTGTAATTATATCACTCTATAGTCCTTATGATGGTACTTATTTCCTGTATGTATATAATTCTGCAGTCCCAGTAGTGGTACTTATTTCCTGTAATAATATCACTCTATAGTTCTTGTGATGGTACTTATTTCCTGTATCTGTATAATTCTACAGTCCCAGTAGTGGTACTTATTTCCTGTAATTATATCACTCTATAGTCCTTGTGATGGTACTTATTTCCTGTATCTGTATAATTCTACAGTCCCAGTAGTGGTACTTATTTCCAGTAATAATATCACTCTATAGTCCTTGTGATGGTACTTATTTTTTGTAATTATATAACTCTATAGTCCTTGTATGGTACTTATTTTGTAATTATATAACTCTATAGTCCTTGTGATGGTACTTATTTTTTGTAATTATATCACTCTATAGTCCTTATGATGGTACTTATTTCCTGTATATATATAATTCTGCAGTCCCAGTAGTGGTACTTATTTCCTGTAATAATATCACTCTATAGTTGTTGTGATGGTACTTATTTCCTGTATCTGTATAATTCTACAGTCCCAGTAGTGGTACTCATTTGCAGTAATAATATCACTCTATAGTCCTTGTGATGGTACTTATTTTTTGTAATTATGTAACTCTATCGTCCTTGTGATGGTACTTATTTTTGTAATTATATAATTCTATAGTCCTTGTGATGGTTCTTATTTTTGTAATTATATAACTCTATGGTTCTTGTGATGGTACATAAACATAATAAACTTGAACTTTCCGATTTCGAATATCTAAATGAATTACAGTAAATCTAACGAAATTATGTTGGTGAAAGTTCGACCAATTTATGTTTAGTTTTCCTTGGGCTTTACCAAATAGACAATTATCGAAAGTTTTTGTTTTGTTTTTTATTAAGACTAGGGTAAATACTGACGGTAAACACCTGAAGAAATGGGTGGGGTATCCTGGTTTTCTTTTTTTGCACTATAAATCTATGTTTTACTGATAAGACACGTGATATCTAGTCTGGTACAGCCAGGCTTGGTTTGAATAAAGTGTAGAATACAATTATGTTACGCCGTATCCGTGAGGTACGTCACTGGACTAAGTTTATAAAAGAGCCCTAAGTATCTCCAGTTACATGAAATCGAATTCTGGGAGATAACTAAGAGGTTTCAGGCTTAGCAACATAACACCATGATAAAGAAGGTAAGTTTAACCCTACTCATTATATCAAAGAGCATCTATTAAGTGAAGTTACATACTTTAATAACGAATAAACAACTGACAGTTTTTCTGCTATATTAACTTACTTTGCTTTCAAAATAAACATCTGAAAAGAATGAATGATAATTTATTAAAATAATGAGGTAAGATTTCAAACTGTTATCGAATCTCTTCCTTCGTAGGTATTTCTCATCATAGCTGTTAACGTAATAACCTTGTCAGAAGTTAGAGGAGAGCCATCTGCAGTGTCTAACAAGTATCATGACGTAAGTTTAAAATTAATATATTATTTGTTTATAGTCGTGCCTGTACACGAACAACATCATAGATGAAACATATGACAGTGTAGAGACTACAGGATAAAGTAACGAACATTTTGACAAAATAAAATCACTAGAAATGAATCGTTACAGTAAAGTTGATAATGATGTTGAATTATAGATAAAGTGAAAAATATTTTACTTTCAAAAAGATAGAAAATTAATTATAATAAACATATTAGAAGGTATAATGTAACAGCACAGTATGTAGGAAATTATTAGAGTTGAAAAATTTAAAAGAATATAATATAAGGGGAACTCATATAGCCGAGAAAACTAAGTTGTTGAGTCGATCAAAGTGATATGTGACTTACTAAAACATAGAAGGTAAAGGTGAATCTATACTGGATACAGCCTAAGTTGAAAGGTAGGTACAATGAAAACATGATTTTAAAACCATTTGTAAACTTTGGTATCACGTGCAGTATAATACAGTGAAAGAACTCACACTTTACAAGACAAAATCAACTTTGTCTGATTCACCAACCTTAAATCTTATTACAATATAATACAGTGAAAGAACTCACACTTTACAAGACAAAATCAACTTTGTCTGATTCACCAACCTTAAATCTTATTACAATATAATACAGTGAAAGAACTCACACTTTACAAGACAAAATCAACTTTGTCTGATTCACCAACCTCAAATCTTATTACAATATAATACAGTGAAAGAACTCACTCTTTACAAGACAAAATCAACTTTGTCTGATTCACCAACCTCAAATCTTATTACAATATAATACAGTGAAAGAACTCACACTTTACAAGACAAAATCAACTTTGTCTGATTCACCAAACTCAAATCTTATTACAATATAATACAGTGAAAGAACTCACACTTTAGAAGACAAAATCAACTTTGTCTGATTCACCAATCTCAAATCTTATTACAATATAATACAGGGAAAGAACTCACACTTTACAAGACAAAATCAACTTTGTCTGATTCACCAACCTCAAATCTTATTACAATATAATACAGGGAAAGAACTCACACTTTAGTAGACAAAATCAACTTTGTCTGATTCACCAACCTTAAATCTTATTATAATATAATACAGTGAACTCACACTTTAGTAAACAAAATCAACTTTGTCTGATTCACCAACCTCAAATCTTACTAAACTCAACAAATCATTCATCATATTTCTTGAATGTTGCCCTCAGTGGCGTAGTAATACAACAGTAATATGTCTGTGGACTTACAACACTAGAATCCTAGTGTCGATATCCGCGGTGGTCAGAGCACAGTTAGCCCAGTGTATAGCTTTGTGTTTGACTACAAACAAATACTTTATTCTTTTTTGGTGGGTTGGAGTACCTTGTTTCGTGACATTAGCCTTAACGTATGATGCAGAACGTCATTTTCTTGATTAGATAATGTGTGGTTTAATTAAACAGCCGATTCTTTCCAGGAAAACTGTGGTTCTCTTCTTCATAATATTGTGTCTCATGATTCTACGTGGTAACCATTCAGGTATAATGAATATTACTCCATTTCTGAATATACAAACGTCAACATAGACGGAATTCAAACTGCTAACCAAAAAACTGCTAGAATGATATAACCACCAGAACATTCCAGCTCCTGATGTCAGTGATGGTTTAGCTTTTTTTATTGAAGAATAACCAACAGAACATACCAGCTCCTGATGTTACTGATGGTTAAGTTATTTTTAATGAATCGTAACCACCAGAACATACCAGCTCCTGATGTTACTGATAGTTGAGCTCTTTTTATTGAATCATAACCGCCAGAACATACCAGCTCCTAATTTTACCGATGGTTAAGTTGTTTTTATTGAATCATAACCACCAGAATATACCAGCTTCGGATTTTACCGATGGTAAAGCTATTTTTTTCAATCATAACTACCAGAGCATACCAGATCCTGATGTCAGTGATGGTTTAGCTGTTTTTATTGAAGAATAACCAACAGAACATACCAGCTCCTGATGTTACTGATGGTTAAGTTATTTTTAATGAATCGTAACCACCAGAACATACCAGCTCCTGATGTTACTGATAGTTGAGCTCTTTTTATTGAATCATAACCGCCAGAACATACCAGCTCTAATTTTACCGATGGTTAAGTTGTTTTTATTGAATCATAACCACCAGAATATACCAGCTTCGGATTTTACCGATGGTAAAGCTATTTTTTTCAATCATAACTACCAGAGCATACCAGCTCCTGATGTCAGTGATGGTTTAGCTGTTTTTATTGAATCGTAACCACCAAAACATACCAGTTCCTGATTTTACCGATGGTGAAATTATTTTTATTGAATCATAACCACCATAACATACTAGCTCCTGATTTTACCGATGGTTAAAGCTGTTTTAATTGAATCATAACCACCAGAGCATATTAGCTTCTGATGTTATTGAGGGTTAAACTGTTTTTTTATCATAACCACCAGAACATACCAGCTCCTGATGTTACTGATGGTTAAGCTATTTATATTGAATCATAACCACCAGAACACACAAGCTCCTGATATTACTGATGGTTTAGTTATTTTTATTGAATCATAACTACCAGAACATACCAGCTTCTGATTTTACGGTTGGTTAAGATGTTTTTATTGAATCATAACCACCAGAATATACCAGCTCCTGATGTTACTGATGGTTTAGCTTTTTCATTTAATCATAACCACCAGAACATACCAGCTTCTGATTTTAATGATGGTTAAGCTATTTATATTGAATGATAACTACCAGATCATACCAGCTTCTGATTTGACCGATGGTTAAGTTATTTTTATTGAATCATAACCACCAGAACATACCAGCTTTTGATTTTACCGATTGGTAGATGTTTTTACTGAATCATAACCACCAGAACATACCAGATCCTGATTCTACCGATGGTTAAGCTGTTTTTATTGAATAATAACCATCAGAACATACCAGCTCCTGATTTTACCGATAGTTAAGTTATTTTTATTGAATCATAACCACCAGAACATACCAGCTTCGGGTTTTACCGATGGTTAAGTTTTTTTTTTCAATCATAACTACCAGAGCATACCACCTCCTGATGTCAGTGATGGTTTAGCTTTTTTTATTGAATAATAACCAACAGAACATACCAGCTCCTGATGTTACTGATGGTTAAGTTATTTTTAATGAATCGTAACCACCAGAACATACCAGCTCCTGATGTTACTGATAGTTGAGCTCTTTTTATTGAATCATAACTACCAGAACATACCAGCTCGTGATGTTATTGATGGTTAAGGTGTTTTTATTTAATCATAACCACCAGAACATACCAGCTATTGTTGATACTGATGGTTAAGCTGTTTGTATTGAATCATAAAAACCAAAACATATCAGCTCCTGATTTTACCGATGGTTAAGTTATTTTTATTGAATCATAACCACCAGAACATACCAGATCCTGATTCTACCGATGGTTAAATTGTTTTTATTGAATCTTTACCATCAGAACATACCAGCTTTTGATTTTTCCGATTGGTAGATGTTTTTATTGAATCATAACCACCAGTACATACCAGCTCTTGATTTTACCGATGGTTAAGTTATTTTTATTAAATCATAACCATCAGAACATACCAGCTTTTGATTTTCCGATGGTTAAGCCGATTATATTGAATCAAAACTACCAGCACACACCAAGTCCTGATATTACTGATTGTTAAGTTATTTTTAATGAATCGTAACCACCAGAACATACCAGCTCCTGATATTACTGATAGTTGAGCTCTTTTTATTGAATCAGAACCACCAGAACATACCAGCTTTTGATATTACTGATAGTTAATCTTTTTGTTATTGAATCATAACCACAAGAACATACCAGCTCCTGATGTTACTGATAGTTGAGCTGTTTTTATTGAATCATAACCACCAGAACATACCAGCTCCTGATTTTACTGATGCTTAAACTATTTATATTGAATCATAACCACCAGAACATACCAGCTCTTAATGTTACTGATGGTTAAGCTGTTTTTATTGAATAATAACCAACAGAACATACCAGCTCCGGATGTTACTGATAGATGAGCTCTTTTTATTGAATCATAACTACCAGAACATACCAGCTCGTGATGTTATTGATGGTTAAGGTGTTTTTATTTAATCATAACCACCAGAACATACCAGCTATTGATGATACTGATGGTAAAGGTGTTTTTACTGAATCATAACCACCAGAACATACCAGCTATTGATGATACTGATGGTAAAGGTGATTTTACTGAATCATAACCAGCAGAACATACCAGCTATTGATGATACTGATGGTTAAGCTGTTTGTATTGAATCATAAAAACCAAAATATATCAGCTCCTGATTTTACCGATGGTTAAGTTATTTTTATTGAATTATAACCATCAGAACATACCAACTATTGATGATACTGATGGTTAAGCTGTTTGTATTGAATCATAAAAACCAGAACATACCAGCTCCTGATTTTACCGATGGTTAAGTTATTTTTATTGAATCATAACTACCAGAATCTACCAGCTCCTGATGTTACTGATGGTTTAGCTGTTTTTATTGAATCATAACCACCAGAAAATACCAGCTCCTCATGTTACTGATGGTTTAGCTTTTTTATTGAATCATAACAACCAGAACATACAAGCTCCTGATTTTACTGATGTTTAAGCTATTTATATTGAATTAACCACCAGAACATATCAGCTCCTGATATTACTGATAGTTAAGCTATTTATATTGAATCAAATCCACCAGAACATACCAGCTCCTGATGTTACTGATAGTTGAGCTCTTTTTATTGAATCACAACCACCAGAGCATACCAGCTCTTGATGTTACTGATGGTTAAGCTGTTTTTATTGAATCATAACCACCAGATCATAACAGCTCCTGATTTTACTTATGGTTAAGCTATTTATATTGAATCATAACCACCAGAACACACAAGCTCCTGATATTACTGATGGTTTAGTTATTTTTATTGAATCATAACTACCAGAACATACCAGCTCCTGATCTTACGGTTGGTTAAGATGTTTAATTGAATCATAACCACCAGAATATACCAGCTCCTGATGTTACTGATGGTTTAGCTTTTTCAATTAATCATAACCACCAGAACATACCAGCTTCTGATTTTAATGATGGTTAAGCTATTTATATTGAATGATAACTACCAGATCATACCAGCTTCTAATTTGACCGATGGTTAAGTTATTTTTATTGAATCATAACCACCAGAACATACCAGCTTTTGACTTTACCGATTGGTAGATGTTTTTATTGAATCTTAACCACCAGAACATACAAGCTCCTGATGTTACTGATAGTTGAGCTCTTTTTATTGAATCATAACTACCAGAACATACCAGCTATTGATGTTATTGATGGTTAAGGTGTTTTTATTGAATCATAACCACCAGAACATACCAGATCTTGATTCTACCGATGGTTAAGCTGTTTTTATTGAATCATAACCATCAGAACATACCAGCTCCTGATTTTACCGATGGTTAAGTTATTTTTATTGAATCATAACCACCAGAACATACCAGCTTCGGGTTTTACCGATGGTTAAGCTCTTTTTTTCAATCATAACTACCAGAGCATACCACCTCCTGATGTCAGTGATGGTTTAGCTTTTTTTATTGGATAATAACCAACAGAACATACCAGCTCCTGATGTTACTGATGGTTAAGCTCTTTTTATTGAATCATAACTACCAGAACATACCAGCTCGTGATGTTATTGATGGTTAAGGTGTTTTTATTTAATCATAACCACCAGAACATACCAGCTATTGATGATACTGATGGTTAAGCTGTTTGTATTGAATCATAAAAACCAAAACATATCAGCTCCTGATTTTACCGATGGTTAAGTTATTTTTATTGAATCATAACCACCAGAACATACCAGATCCTAATTCTACCGATGGTTAAGCTGTTTTTATTGAATATTTACCATCAGAACATACCAGCTTTTGATTTTACCGATTGGTAGATGTTTTTATTGAATCATAACCACCAGTACATACCAGCTCCTGATTTTACCGATGGTTAAATATTTTTATTGAATCATAACCATCAGAACATACCAGCTTTTGATTTTCCGATGGTTAAGCCAATTATATTGAATCAAAACTACCAGCACACACCAAGTCCTGATATTACTGATTGTTAAGTTATTTTTAATGAATCGTAACCACCAGAACATACCAGCTCCTGATATTACTGATAGTTGAGCTCTTTTTATTGAATCAGAACCACCAGAACATACCAGCTTTTGATATTACTGATAGTTAAGCTTTTTGTTATTGAATCATAACCACAAGAACATACCAGCTCCTGATGTTACTGATAGTTGAGCTGTTTTTATTGAATCATAACCACCAGAACATACCAGCTCCTGATTTTACTGATGCTTAAATTATTTATATTGAATCATAACCACCAGAACATACCAGCTCTTAATGTTACTGATGGTTAAGCTCTTTTTATTGAATAATAACCAACAGAACATACCAGCTCCTAATGTCACTGATAGATGAGCTCTGTTTATTGAATCATAACTACCAGAACATACCAGCTCGTGATGTTATTGATGGTTAAGGTGTTTTGTTTAATCATAACCACCAGAACATACCAGCTATTGATGATACTGATGGTAAAGGTGTTTTTACTGAATCATAACCACCAGAACATACCAGCTATTGATGATACTGATGGTTAAGCTGTTTGTATTGAATCATAAAAACCAGAACATACCAGCTCCTGATTTTACCGATGGTTAGGTTATTTTTATTGAATCATAACCACCAGAACATATCATCTTCGGGTTTTACCGATGGTTAAGCTCTTTTTTCAATCATAACTACCAGAGCATACCACCTCCTGATGTCAGTGATGGTTTAGCTGTTTTTATTGAATAATAACCACCAGAACATACCAGCTCCTGATGTCACTGATAGTTGAGCTCTTTTTATTGAATCATAACTACCAGAACATACCAGCTCGTGATGTTATTGATGGTTAAGGTGTTTTTATTGAATCATAACCACCAGAACATACCTGCTCCTGATTTTACCGATGGTTAAGTTATTTTTATTCAATCATAACCACCAGAACATTCCAGCTTCGGATTTTACCGATGGTTAAGCTCTTTTTATTGAATCATAACCACCAGAACATACCAGCTCTTGATGTTACTCATGGATAAGCTGTTTTTATTGAATAATAACCAACAGAACATACCAGCTCCTGATGTTACTCATGGTTAAGCTATTTATATTGAATCATAACGAACAGAACATACTAGCTCCTGATGTTACTGATAGTTGAGCTGTTTTATTGAATCATAACCACCAGAACATACCAGCTCCTGATTTTACTTATGGTTAAACTATTTATATTGAATCATAACCACCAGAACATACCAGCTCCTGATATTACTGATGGTAAAGGTGTTTTTACTGAATCATAACCAGCAGAACATACCAGCTATTGATGATACTGATGGTTAAGCTGTTTGTATTGAATCATAAAAACCAGAACATACCAGCTCCTGATTTTACCGATGGTTAAGTTATTTTTATTGAATCATAACTACCAGAATCTACCAGCTCCTGATGTCACTGATGGTTTAGCTGTTTTTAATGAATCATAACCAACAGAAAATATCAGCTCCTGATGTTACTGATGGTTTAGCTGTTTTTATTGAATCATAACCACCAGAACATACCAGATCCTCATGTTACTGATGGTTTAGCTTTTTTATTGAATCATAACAACCAGAACATACCAGCTCTTAATGTTACTGATGTTTAAGCTATTTATATTGAATTAACAACCAGAACATATAAGCTCCTGATATTAATGATAGTTAAGCTATTTATATTGAATCAAAACCACCAGAACATACCAGCTCCTGATGTTACTGATAGTTGAGCTCTTTTTATTGAATCACAACCACCAGAACATACCAGCTCTTGATGTTACTGATGGTTAAGCTGTTTTTATTGAATCATAACCACCAGATCATAACAGCTCCTTATTTTACTTATGGTTAAGCTATTTATATTGAATCAAAACCACCAGAACACACCAGCTCCTGATATTACTGATAGTTAAGTTATTTATATTGAATCAAAACCACCAGAACATACCAGCTCCTGATGTTACTGATAGTTGAGCTCTTTTTATTGAATCACAACCACCAGAACATACCAGCTCTTGATGTTACTTATGGTTAAGCTGTTTTTATTGAATAATAACCAACAGAACATACCAGCTCCTGATGTTACTGATGGTTAAGCTATTTATATAATCATAACCAACAGAACATACTAGCTCCTGATGTTACTGATGGTTGAGCTGTTTTTATTGAATCATAACCACCAGAACATACCAGCTCCTGATTTTACTGATGGTTAAGCTATTTATATTGAATCATAACCACCAAAACATACCAGCTCCTGATTTTACCGATGGTTAAGTTATTTTTATTGAATCATAACCACCATAACATACCAGATCCTGATGTTACTGATGGTTTAGCTATTTTATTGAATCATAACCACCAGAACATACCAGCTCCTGATTTTACTGATGGTAAATATGTTTTTACTGAATCATAACCACCAGAACATACCATCTCCTGATTTTACTGATGTTTAAGCTATTTATATTGAATTAACCACCAAAACATACCAGCTCTTGATGTTACTGATGGTTAAGCTGTTTTATTGAATCATAACCACCAGAACATACCAGCTCCTGATTTTACCGATGGTTAAGTTATTTTTATTGAATCATAACCACTAGAACATACCAGCTCCTGATGTTAGTGATGGTTTAGTTTTTTTATTGAATCATAACCACCAGAACATACCAGTTCCTGATTTTACTGGTGTTTAAGCTATTTATATTCAATTAACCACCAGAACTTACCAGCTCCTTATGTAACTGATAGTTGAGCTGTTTTTATTGAATCATAACCACCAGAACATACCAGCTCCTGATGTCACTGATGGTTAAGTTATTTCTTGAATCATAACCACCAGAACATACCAGCTCCTTATGTTATTGATAATTGAGCTGTTTTTATTGAATCATAACTGCCAGTACATAACAGCTCATGATTTTACCGATGGTTAAGCTATTTATCTTGAATGAAAACCACCAGAACACACCAGCTCCTGATATTACTGATGGTTCAGTTATTTTTATTGAATGATAACCACTAGAACATACCAGCTCCTGATATTACTGATGGTTTAGCTTTTTCATTGAATCATAACTACCAGAACATACCAGCTCGTGATGTTATTGATGGTTAAGGTGTTTTTATTTAATCATAACCACCAGAACATACCAGCTATTGATGATACTGATGGTTAAGCTGTTTGTATTGAATCATAAAAACCAAAACATATCAGCTCCTGATTTTACCGATGGTTAAGTTATTTTTATTGAATCATAACCACCAGAACATACCAGATCCTAATTCTACCGATGGTTAAGCTGTTTTTATTGAATATTTACCATCAGAACATACCAGCTTTTGATTTTACCGATTGGTAGATGTTTTTATTGAATCATAACCACCAGTACATACCAGCTCCTGATTTTACCGATGGTTAAGTTATTTTTATTGAATCATAACCATCAGAACATACCAGCTTTTGATTTTCCGATGGTTAAGCCAATTATATTGAATCAAAACTACCAGCACACACCAAGTCCTGATATTACTGATTGTTAAGTTATTTTTAATGAATCGTAACCACCAGAACATACCAGCTCCTGATATTACTGATAGTTGAGCTCTTTTTATTGAATCAGAACCACCAGAACATACCAGCTTTTGATATTACTGATAGTTAAGCTTTTTGTTATTGAATCATAACCACAAGAACATACCAGCTCCTGATGTTACTGATAGTTGAGCTGTTTTTATTGAATCATAACCACCAGAACATACCAGCTCCTGATTTTACTGATGCTTAAATTATTTATATTGAATCATAACCACCAGAACATACCAGCTCTTAATGTTACTGATGGTTAAGCTCTTTTTATTGAATAATAACCAACAGAACATACCAGCTCCTAATGTCACTGATAGATGAGCTCTTTTTATTGAATCATAACTACCAGAACATACCAGCTCGTGATGTTATTGATGGTTAAGGTGTTTTTGTTTAATCATAACCACCAGAACATACCAGCTATTGATGATACTGATGGTAAAGGTGTTTTTACTGAATCATAACCACCAGAACATACCAGCTATTGATGATACTGATGGTTAAGCTGTTTGTATTGAATCATAAAAACCAGAACATACCAGCTCCTGATTTTACCGATGGTTAGGTTATTTTTATTGAATCATAACCACCAGAACATATCATCTTCGGGTTTTACCGATGGTTAAGCTCTTTTTTCAATCATAACTACCAGAGCATACCACCTCCTGATGTCAGTGATGGTTTAGCTGTTTTTATTGAATAATAACCACCAGAACATACCAGCTCCTGATGTCACTGATAGTTGAGCTCTTTTTATTGAATCATAACTACCAGAACATACCAGCTCGTGATGTTATTGATGGTTAAGGTGTTTTTATTGAATCATAACCACCAGAACATACCTGCTCCTGATTTTACCGATGGTTAAGTTATTTTTATTCAATCATAACCACCAGAACATTCCAGCTTCGGATTTTACCGATGGTTAAGCTCTTTTTATTGAATCATAACCACCAGAACATACCAGCTCTTGATGTTACTCATGGATAAGCTGTTTTTATTGAATAATAACCAACAGAACATACCAGCTCCTGATGTTACTCATGGTTAAGCTATTTATATTGAATCATAACGAACAGAACATACTAGCTCCTGATGTTACTGATAGTTGAGCTGTTTTTATTGAATCATAACCACCAGAACATACCAGCTCCTGATTTTACTTATGGTTAAACTATTTATATTGAATCATAACCACCAGAACATACCAGCTCCTGATATTACTGATGGTAAAGGTGTTTTTACTGAATCATAACCAGCAGAACATACCAGCTATTGATGATACTGATGGTTAAGCTGTTTGTATTGAATCATAAAAACCAGAACATACCAGCTCCTGATTTTACCGATGGTTAAGTTATTTTTATTGAATCATAACTACCAGAATCTACCAGCTCCTGATGTCACTGATGGTTTAGCTGTTTTTAATGAATCATAACCAACAGAAAATATCAGCTCCTGATGTTACTGATGGTTTAGCTGTTTTTATTGAATCATAACCACCAGAACATACCAGATCCTCATGTTACTGATGGTTTAGCTTTTTTATTGAATCATAACAACCAGAACATACCAGCTCTTAATGTTACTGATGTTTAAGCTATTTATATTGAATTAACAACCAGAACATATAAGCTCCTGATATTAATGATAGTTAAGCTATTTATATTGAATCAAAACCACCAGAACATACCAGCTCCTGATGTTACTGATAGTTGAGCTCTTTTTATTGAATCACAACCACCAGAACATACCAGCTCTTGATGTTACTGATGGTTAAGCTGTTTTTATTGAATCATAACCACCAGATCATAACAGCTCCTTATTTTACTTATGGTTAAGCTATTTATATTGAATCAAAACCACCAGAACACACCAGCTCCTGATATTACTGATAGTTAAGTTATTTATATTGAATCAAAACCACCAGAACATACCAGCTCCTGATGTTACTGATAGTTGAGCTCTTTTTATTGAATCACAACCACCAGAACATACCAGCTCTTGATGTTACTTATGGTTAAGCTGTTTTTATTGAATAATAACCAACAGAACATACCAGCTCCTGATGTTACTGATGGTTAAGCTATTTATATAATCATAACCAACAGAACATACTAGCTCCTGATGTTACTGATGGTTGAGCTGTTTTTATTGAATCATAACCACCAGAACATACCAGCTCCTCATTTTACTGATGGTTAAGCTATTTATATTGAATCATAACCACCAAAACATACCAGCTCCTGATTTTACCGATGGTTAAGTTATTTTTATTGAATCATAACCACCATAACATACCAGATCCTGATGTTACTGATGGTTTAGCTATTTTATTGAATCATAACCACCAGAACATACCAGCTCCTGATTTTACTGATGGTAAATATGTTTTTACTGAATCATAACCACCAGAACATACCATCTCCTGATTTTACTGATGTTTAAGCTATTTATATTGAATTAACCACCAAAACATACCAGCTCTTGATGTTACTGATGGTTAAGCTGTTTTATTGAATCATAACCACCAGAACATACCAGCTCCTGATTTTACCGATGGTTAAGTTATTTTTATTGAATCATAACCACTAGAACATACCAGCTCCTGATGTTAGTGATGGTTTAGTTTTTTTATTGAATCATAACCACCAGAACATACCAGTTCCTGATTTTACTGGTGTTTAAGCTATTTATATTCAATTAACCACCAGAACTTACCAGCTCCTTATGTAACTGATAGTTGAGCTGTTTTTATTGAATCATAACCACCAGAACATACCAGCTCCTGATGTCACTGATGGTTAAGTTATTTCTTGAATCATAACCACCAGAACATACCAGCTCCTTATGTTATTGATAATTGAGCTGTTTTTATTGAATCATAACTGCCAGTACATAACAGCTCATGATTTTACCGATGGTTAAGCTATTTATCTTGAATGAAAACCACCAGAACACACCAGCTCCTGATATTACTGATGGTTCAGTTATTTTTATTGAATGATAACCACTAGAACATACCAGCTCCTGATATTACTGATGGTTTAGTTTTTTCATTGAATCATAACCACCAGAACATACCATCTCCTGATTTTACTGATGGTTAAGCTATTTATATTGAATCATAACCACCAGAACATACCAGCTTTTCATGTTACTGATGGTTGAGCTGTTTTTATCGAATCATAACCACCAGAACATACCACCTCCTGACGTTAGTGATGGTTAAGCTATTTATATTGAATCATAACCACCAGAACACACCAGCTCCTGATATTACTGATGATTAAGTTATTTTTATTGAATCATAACTACCAGAACATACTAGCTTCTGATGTTACTGATGGTTAAGCTTTTTTATTGAATCATAACTACCAGAACATACCAGCTCCTGATGTTACAAATGGTTAAGCTGTTTTTATTGAATCATAACCACCAGAACATACCAGCTCCTAATGTTACTGATAGTTGAGCTGTTTTTATTGAAGCATAACCACCAGAACATACTAGCTTCTGATGTTACTGATGGTTAAGCTGTTTTTATTGAATCATAACCACCAGAACATACCAGCTCTAATGTTACTAATAGTTGAGCTGTTTTATTGAATCATAACCACCAGAACATACTAGCTTCTAATGTTACTGATGGTTAAGCTGTTTTTATTAAATAATAACCACCAGAACATACCAGCTCTTGATGTTACTGATATTTAAGCTGTTTTCATTGAATCATAACCACCAGAGCATACCAGATCCTGATGTCACTGATGGTTAGCTGTTTTTATTAAATAATAACCACCAGAACATACCAGCTCTTGATGTTACTGATGTTTAAGCTGTTTTTATTGAAGCATAACCACCAGAACATACTAGCTTCTGATGTTACTGATGGTTAAGCTGTTTTTATTGAATCATAACCACCAGAACATACCAGCTTCTGATTTTTCCGATGGTTAAGCTATTTTTATTTAATCATAACCACCAAAATATACCAGTTTTTGATGTTACTGATAGTTGAGCTGTTTTTATTGAATAATAACCACCAGAACATACCAGCTCTTGATGTTACTGATGTTTAAGCTGTTTTTATTGAATCATAACCACCAGAACATACAAGCTTCTGATATTACTGATGGTTTAGATGTTTTTATTGAATCATAACCACCAGAACATACCAGCTTCTGATTTTACCGATGGTTAAGCTATTTTTATTTAAACATAACCACCAAAACATACCAGCTTTTCATGTTACTGATAGTTGAGCTGTTTTTATTGAATAATAACCACCAGAACATACCAGCTCTTGATGTTACTGATGTTTAAGCTGTTTTTATTGAATCATAACCACCAGAACATAGAAGCTTCTGATATTACTGATGGTTTAGATGTTTTTATTGAATCATAACCACCAGAACATACCAGCTCCTGATTTTACCGATGGTTAAGTTATTTTTATTGAATCATAATCACCAGAACATACCAGCTCCTGATGTTACTGATGGTTAAACTGTTTTTATTCAATCATAACCACCAGAACATACTAGCATCTGATGTTACTGATGGTTAAGCTGTTTGTATTGAATCATAAAAACCAGAACATAACAGCTCCTGATTTTACCGATGGTTAAGCTATTTATATTGAATCAAAACCACCAGAACACACCAGCTCCTGATATTACTGATAGTTAAGCTATTTATATTGAATCAAAACTACCAGAACATACCATCTCCTGATTTTACTGATGGTTAAGCTATTTATATTGAATCATAACCACCAGAACATACCAGCTTTTCATGTTACTGATGGTTGAGCTGTTTTTATCGAATCATAACCACCAGAACATACCACCTCCTGACGTTAGTGATGGTTAAGCTATTTATATTGAATCATAACCACCAGAACACACCAGCTCCTGATATTACTGATGATTAAGTTATTTTTATTGAATCATAACTACCAGAACATACTAGCTTCTGATGTTACTGATGGTTAAGCTTTTTTATTGAATCATAACTACCAGAACATACCAGCTCCTGATGTTACTGATGGTTAAGCTATTTATATAATCATAACCAACAGAACATACTAGCTCCTGATGTTACTGATGGTTAAGCTGTTTTTATTGAATCATAACCACCAGATCATAACAGCTCCTTATTTTACTTATGGTTAAGCTATTTATATTGAATCAAAACCACCAGAACACACCAGCTCCTGATATTACTGATAGTTAAGTTATTTATATTGAATCAAAACCACCAGAACATACCAGCTCCTGATGTTACTGATAGTTGAGCTCTTTTTATTGAATCACAACCACCAGAACATACCAGCTCTTGATGTTACTTATGGTTAAGCTGTTTTTATTGAATAATAACCAACAGAACATACCAGCTCCTGATGTTACTGATGGTTAAGCTATTTATATAATCATAACCAACAGAACATACTAGCTCCTGATGTTACTGATGGTTGAGCTGTTTTTATTGAATCATAACCACCAGAACATACCAGCTCCTGATTTTACTGATGGTTAAGCTATTTATATTGAATCATAACCACCAAAACATACCAGCTCCTGATTTTACCGATGGTTAAGTTATTTTTATTGAATCATAACCACCATAACATACCAGATCCTGATGTTACTGATGGTTTAGCTATTTTATTGAATCATAACCACCAGAACATACCAGCTCCTGATTTTACTGATGGTAAATATGTTTTTACTGAATCATAACCACCAGAACATACCATCTCCTGATTTTACT
Source organism: Tachypleus tridentatus (assembly GCF_004210375.1). Taxonomy (NCBI): domain Eukaryota; kingdom Metazoa; phylum Arthropoda; class Merostomata; order Xiphosura; family Limulidae; genus Tachypleus; species Tachypleus tridentatus. Next base: position 2,106,883 of record NC_134829.1, on the reverse strand, counting down.
GATGTTTAAGCTATTTATATTGAATTAACCACCAAAACATACCAGCTCTTGATGTTACTGATGGTTAAGCTGTTTTATTGAATCATAACCACCAGAACATACCAGCTCCTGATTTTACCGATGGTTAAGTTATTTTTATTGAATCATAACCACTAGAACATACCAGCTCCTGATGTTAGTGATGGTTTAGTTTTTTTATTGAATCATAACCACCAGAACATACCAGTTCCTGATTTTACTGGTGTTTAAGCTATTTATATTCAATTAACCACCAGAACTTACCAGCTCCTTATGTAACTGATAGTTGAGCTGTTTTTATTGAATCATAACCACCAGAACATACCAGCTCCTGATGTCACTGATGGTTAAGTTATTTCTTGAATCATAACCACCAGAACATACCAGCTCCTTATGTTATTGATAATTGAGCTGTTTTATTGAATCATAACTGCCAGTACATAACAGCTCATGATTTTACCGATGGTTAAGCTATTTATCTTGAATGAAACCACCAGAACACACCAGCTCCTGATATTACTGATGGTTCAGTTATTTTTATTGAATGATAACCACTAGAACATACCAGCTCCTGATATTACTGATGGTTTAGTTTTTTCATTGAATCATAACCACCAGAACATACCATCTCCTGATTTTACTGATGGTTAAGCTATTTATATTGAATCATAACCACCAGAACATACCAGCTTTTCATGTTACTGATGGTTGAGCTGTTTTTATCGAATCATAACCACCAGAACATACCACCTCCTGACGTTAGTGATGGTTAAGCTATTTATATTGAATCATAACCACCAGAACACACCAGCTCCTGATATTACTGATGATTAAGTTATTTTTATTGAATCATAACTACCAGAACATACTAGCTTCTGATGTTACTGATGGTTAAGCTTTTTTATTGAATCATAACTACCAGAACATACCAGCTCCTGATGTTACAAATGGTTAAGCTGTTTTTATTGAATCATAACCACCAGAACATACCAGCTCCTAATGTTACTGATAGTTGAGCTGTTTTTATTGAAGCATAACCACCAGAACATACTAGCTTCTGATGTTACTGATGGTTAAGCTGTTTTTATTGAATCATGACCACCAGAACATACCAGCTCCTAATGTTACTAATAGTTGAGCTGTTTTTATTGAATCATAACCACCAGAACATACTAGCTTCTAATGTTACTGATGGTTAAGCTGTTTTTATTAAATAATAACCACCAGAACATACCAGCTCTTGATGTTACTGATATTTAAGCTGTTTTCATTGAATCATAACCACCAGAGCATACCAGATCCTGATGTCACTGATGGTTTAGCTGTTTTTATTAAATAATAACCACCAGAACATACCAGCTCTTGATGTTACTGATGTTTAAGCTGTTTTTATTGAAGCATAACCACCAGAACATACTAGCTTCTGATGTTACTGATGGTTAAGCTGTTTTTATTGAATCATAACCACCAGAACATACCAGCTTCTGATTTTTCCGATGGTTAAGCTATTTTTATTTAATCATAACCACCAAAACATACCAGTTTTTGATGTTACTGATAGTTGAGCTGTTTTTATTGAATAATAACCACCAGAACATACCAGCTCTTGATGTTACTGATGTTTAAGCTGTTTTTATTGAATCATAACCACCAGAACATACAAGCTTCTGATATTACTGATGGTTTAGATGTTTTTATTGAATCATAACCACCAGAACATACCAGCTTCTGATTTTACCGATGGTTAAGCTATTTTTATTTAAACATAACCACCAAAACATACCAGCTTTTCATGTTACTGATAGTTGAGCTGTTTTTATTGAATAATAACCACCAGAACATACCAGCTCTTGATGTTAGTGATGTTTAAGCTGTTTTTATTGAATCATAACCACCAGAACATAGAAGCTTCTGATATTACTGATGGTTTAGATGTTTTATTGAATCATAACCACCAGAACATACCAGCTCCTGATTTTACCGATGGTTAAGTTATTTTTATTGAATCATAATCACCAGAACATACCAGCTCCTGATGTTACTGATGGTTAAACTGTTTTTATTCAATCATAACCACCAGAACATACTAGCATCTGATGTTACTGATGGTTAAGCTGTTTGTATTGAATCATAAAAACCAGAACATAACAGCTCCTGATTTTACCGATGGTTAAGCTATTTATATTGAATCAAAACCACCAGAACACACCAGCTCCTGATATTACTGATAGTTAAGCTATTTATATTGAATCAAAACTACCAGAACATACCATCTCCTGATTTTACTGATGGTTAAGCTATTTATATTGAATCATAACCACCAGAACATACCAGCTTTTCATGTTACTGATGGTTGAGCTGTTTTATCGAATCATAACCACCAGAACATACCACCTCCTGACGTTAGTGATGGTTAAGCTATTTATATTGAATCATAACCACCAGAACACACCAGCTCCTGATATTACTGATGATTAAGTTATTTTTATTGAATCATAACTACCAGAACATACTAGCTTCTGATGTTACTGATGGTTAAGCTTTTTTATTGAATCATAACTACCAGAACATACCAGCTCCTGATGTTACAAATGGTTAAGCTGTTTTATTGAATCATAACCACCAGAACATACCAGCTTCTAATGTTACTGATAGTTGAGCTGTTTTATTGAAGCATAACCACCAGAACATACTAGCTTCTGATGTTACTGATGGTTAAGCTGTTTTTATTGAATCATAACCACCAGAACATACCAGCTCCTAATGTTACTAATAGTTGAGCTGTTTTTATTGAATCATAACCACCAGAACATACTAGCTTCTAATGTTACTGATGGTTAAGCTGTTTTTATTAAATAATAACCACCAGAACATACCAGCTCTTGATGTTACTGATATTTAAGCTGTTTTCATTGAATCATAACCACCAGAGCATACCAGATCCTGATGTCACTGATGGTTTAGCTGTTTTTATTGAATCATAACCACCAGAACATATCAGCTCCTGATGTTAGTGATGGTTTACCTTTTTTATTGAATCATAACCACGAAAACATACCAGCTCTTGATGTTACTGATTGTTAAGATTTTTTTATAATCATAACCACCAGAACATACCAGCTTCTGATATTACTGATGGTTTAGATGTTTTTATTGAATCATAACCACCAGAATATACCAGCTTCTGATTTTACCGATGGTTAAGCTATTTTTATTTAAACATAACCACCAAAACATACCAGCTTTGATGTTACTGATAGTTGAGCTGTTTTATTGAATAATAACCACCAGAACATACCAGCTCTTGATGTTACTGATGTTTAAGCTGTTTTTATTGAATCATAACCACCAGAACATAGAAGCTTCTGATATTACTGATGGTTTAGATGTTTTTATTGAATCATAACCACCAGAACATACCAGCTCCTGATTTTACCGATGGTTAAGTTATTTTTATTGAATCATAATCACCAGAACATACCAGCTCCTGATGTTACTGATGGTTAAACTGTTTTTATTCAATCATAACCACCAGAACATACTAGCATCTGATGTTACTGATGGTTAAGCTGTTTGTATTGAATCATAAAAACCAGAACATAACAGCTCCTGATTTTACCGATGGTTAAGCTATTTATATTGAATCAAAACCACCAGAACACACCAGCTCCTGATATTACTGATAGTTAAGCTATTTATATTGAATCAAAACTACCAGAACATACCATCTCCTGATTTTACTGATGGTTAAGCTATTTATATTGAATCATAACCACCAGAACATACCAGCTTTTCATGTTACTGATGGTTGAGCTGTTTTTATCGAATCATAACCACCAGAACATACCACCTCCTGACGTTAGTGATGGTTAAGCTATTTATATTGAATCATAACCACCAGAACACACCAGCTCCTGATATTACTGATGATTAAGTTATTTTTATTGAATCATAACTACCAGAACATACTAGCTTCTGATGTTACTGATGGTTAAGCTTTTTTATTGAATCATAACTACCAGAACATACCAGCTCCTGATGTTACAAATGGTTAAGCTGTTTTTATTGAATCATAACCACCAGAACATACCAGCTTCTAATGTTACTGATAGTTGAGCTGTTTTTATTGAAGCATAACCACCAGAACATACTAGCTTCTGATGTTACTGATGGTTAAGCTGTTTTTATTGAATCATAACCACCAGAACATACCAGCTCCTAATGTTACTAATAGTTGAGCTGTTTTTATTGAATCATAACCACCAGAACATACTAGCTTCTAATGTTACTGATGGTTAAGCTGTTTTTATTAAATAATAACCACCAGAACATACCAGCTCTTGATGTTACTGATATTTAAGCTGTTTTCATTGAATCATAACCACCAGAGCATACCAGATCCTGATGTCACTGATGGTTTAGCTGTTTTTATTGAATCATAACCACCAGAACATATCAGCTCCTGATGTTAGTGATGGTTTACCTTTTTTATTGAATCATAACCACGAAAACATACCAGCTCTTGATGTTACTGATTGTTAAGATTTTTTTATAATCATAACCACCAGAACATACCAGCTTCTGATATTACTGATGGTTTAGATGTTTTTATTGAATCATAACCACCAGAATATACCAGCTTCTGATTTTACCGATGGTTAAGCTATTTTTATTTAAACATAACCACCAAAACATACCAGCTTTTGATGTTACTGATAGTTGAGCTGTTTTTATTGAATAATAACCACCAGAACATACCAGCTCTTGATGTTACTGATGTTTAAGCTGTTTTTATTGAATCATAACCACCAGAACATAGAAGCTTCTGATATTACTGATGGTTTAGATGTTTTTATTGAATCATAACCACCAGAACATACCAGCTCCTGATTTTACCGATGGTTAAGTTATTTTTATTGAATCATAATCACCAGAACATACCAGCTCCTGATGTTACTGATGGTTAAACTGTTTTTATTCAATCATAACCACCAGAACATACTAGCATCTGATGTTACTGATGGTTAAGCTGTTTGTATTGAATCATAAAAACCAGAACATAACAGCTCCTGATTTTACCGATGGTTAAGCTATTTATATTGAATCAAAACCACCAGAACACACCAGCTCCTGATATTACTGATAGTTAAGCTATTTATATTGAATCAAAACTACCAGAACATATCAGCTCCTGATGTTACTGATGGTTAAGCTATTTATATTGAATCATAACAAACAGAACAAACTAGCTCCTGATGTTACTGATAGTTGAGCTGTTTTTATTGAATCATAACCACCAGAACATACCAGCTACTGATTTTGCCGATGGTTAAGCTGTTTTTATTCAATCATATCCACCAGAACATACTAGCAACTGATGTTACTGATGGTTAAGCTGTTTTTATTGAATCATAAACACCAGATCATAACAGCTCCTGATTTTACTTATGGTTAAGCTATTTATGTTGAATCAAAACCACCAGAACACACCAGCTCCTGATATTACTGATAGTTAAGTTATTTTTATTGATTTATAACCACCAGAACATACCAGCTCCTGATTTTTGCGATGGTTAAGCTGTTTTTATTGAATCATTATCACCAGAACATACCAGATCCAAATGTTACTGATGGTTAAGCTGTTTTTATTGAATCATAACACTAGAACATACCAGCTCCTTATTTTGCTGATGGTTAAGCTATATATATTGAATCATAACCACCAGAACATACCAGCTCCTGATATTACTGATGGTAAAGGTGTTTTTATTGAATCACAACCACCAGAACATACCAGCTCCTGATTTTACTGATGGTTAAGCTATTTATATTGAATCATAACCACCAGAACATACCAGCTCCTCATGTCACTGATGGTTAAGTTATTTCTTGAATCATAACCTCCAGAACATACCAGCTCCTGATGTTACTGATATTTGAGCTGATTTTATTGAATCATAACCGCCAGTACATAACAGCTCCTGATTTTAAAGATGGTTAAGCTATTTATCTTGAAACAAAACCACCAGAACACACCAGCTCCTGATATCACTGATAGTTCAGTTATTTATATTGAATCAAAACTACCAGAACATATCAGCTCCTGATGTTACTGATGGTTAAGCTATTTATATTGAATCATAACAAACAGAACAAACTAGCTCCTGATGTTACTGATAGTTGAGCTGTTTTTATTGAATCATAACCACCAGAGCATACCAGCTCCTGATGTCACTGATGGTTTAGCTGTTTTTATTGAATCATAACCACCAGAACATATCAGCTCCTGATTTTACTGGTGTTTAAGCTATTTGTATTCAATTAACCACCAGAACTTACCAGCTCCTTATGTAACTGATAGTTGAGCTGTTTTTATTGAATCATAACCACCAGAACATACCAGCTCCTGATTTTACTGATGGTTAAGCTATTTATATTGAATCATAACCACCAGAACATACCAGCTCCTGATGTCACTGATGGTTAAGTTATTTCTTGATTCATAACCACCAGAACATACCATCTCCTGATTTTACTGATGTTTAAACTATTTATATTGAATTAACCACCAGAACATACCAGCTCTTGATGTTACTGATGGTTAAGCTGTTTTTATTGAATCATAACCACCAGAACATACCAGCTCCTGATTTTACCGATGGTTAAGTTATTTTTATTGAATCATAACCACCAAAACATACCAGCTCCTGATGTCACTGATGGTTTAGCTGTTTTTATTGAATCATAACCACCAGAACATACCAGCTCCTGATGTTAGCGATGGTTTAGTTTTTTTATTGAATCATAACCACCAGAACATACCAGTTCCTGATTTTACTGGTGTTTAAGCTATTTATATTCAATTAACCACCAGAACTTACCAGCTCCTTATGTAACTGATAGTTGAGCTGTTTTTATCGAATCATAACCACCAGAACATACCACCTCCTGACGTTAGTGATGGTTAAGCTATTTATATTGAATTATAACCACCAGAACACACCAGCTCCTGATATTACTGATGATTAAGTTATTTTTATTGAATCATAACTACCAGAACATACTAGCTTCTGATGTTACTGATGGTTAAGCTTTTTTATTGAATCATAACTACCAGAACATACCAGCTCCTGATGTTACAAATGGTTAAGCTGTTTTTATTGAATCATAACCACCAGAACATACCAGCTCCTAATGTTACTGATAGTTGAGCTGTTTTTATTGAATCATAACCACCAGAACATACCAGCTTCTGATGTTACTGATGGTTAAGCTTTTTTATTGAATCATAACTACCAGAACATACCAGCTCCTGATGTTACTGATGGTTAACTCTTTTTATTGAATCATAACCACCAGAATATACCAGCTCCTGATATTAATTATGGTTAAGCTGTTTTTATTGAATCATAACCACCAGAACATACCAGCTCGTGATGTTACCTATGGTTAACTCTTTTTATTGAATCATATCTACCAGAACATACCAGCTCCTTATGTTACAAATGGTTAAGGTGTTTTTATTGAATCATAACTACCAGAACATACCAGCTCCTGATGTTACAAATGGTTAAGCTGTTTTTATTGAATCATAACCACCAGAACATACCAGCTCCTAATGTTACTGATAGTTGAGCTGTTTTTATTGAATCATAACCACCAGAACATAGTAGCTTCTGATGTTACTGGTGGTTAAGCTTTTTTATTGAATCATAACTACCAGAACATACCAGCTCCTGATGTTACTGATGGTTAACTCTTTTTATTGAATCATAACCACCAGAACATACCAGCTCCTGATATTAATTATGGTTAAGCTGTTTTTATTGAATCATAACCACCAGAACATACCAATTCGTGATGTTACTGATGGTTAACTCTTTTTATTGAATCATAACTACCAGAACATACCAGCTCCTGATGTTACAAATGGTTAAGCTGTTTTTATTGAATCATAACCATCAGAACATACCAGCTCCTGATGTTACTTTTGGTTAAGCTGTTTTTATTTGAAACAGTGTTAATTAAAAAAATCGTACCTTTTGTTGAAACTTAGTCTTTGAAGGTATGACAGCTCCCTCTAACAACAAGGTAGAAACTTTTCTACATGATGTGGAATGTTTATAGAAAATATTAATATCACGAAGTTTAAATAATTAAGCGTAAATGTGATATGATTTACTTATAAATTATATAACAGTTTTTACAATGTTATATTTCGATATAAATTCACAGTTTTAGGCAAAACTGGTTGAGAAACGTACAATGTTAAAGTAACGTGTAAAGTAATTGTTTTGACGTCTAATATATGAAGGACATACAGTATTTTATTTATGGTTAATATAACCTGTTTAAAGCCCACTATATGAAATAGATACGTTGATTTACTTCGATAGAAAATAAGGCTTGAAAAGCCTACTGTGTGAAGAACATACGTTTTAATATGTTTATAAATATTAACTGAACACCGTCCGCGACTTAGTTTTTCCCAGACAGGATTTTCACTTTCCAAAACTAGGGTGTTCATGAATGTTATCCCTTTATAGATCTTGTGAAACAGTCGAGGACTTCAATGATTATGTTTGTTTTCTGATAAATTTGGCGAATGTCTGGTGGATATAGAGACAGAGAGAAATCCAAAGCTAATGGATTGGATGGTTACGATGAAGTCTTCATGATGAAGAGTCGATGACAAGAAACAAATCGATATTATTCGGACAAAGTGGGTCACACAGGACAACCTTTTAACAGAGCCACCTGATGGAAGGGATCTATAAATCCAAGGTCATTGCTGGGATCAAACGATCCAAGAAGGCCTTGAAATTTTATTAGGTCCAAGAAAAATAATACATATATATAAATAAATTTTACATTCTACTGTTTGCGGAGTATTTTGTATATAAATAGGATTTTAATTACAGTTTGTTCTCTGTAGAGGAACATTCAGTAAATTTGTGGAAAGACAAACTAGTGTTAACACAAACACAACTTAAACTACAAACTACTGTTAACACAAAAACTACTTACACAACAAACTAGTGTTAACATAAACACTACTTAAACTACAAACTACTGTTAAAGCAAACACTATTTAAACTACAAACTACTGTTAACACAAAAACTACAAAGCTGCTGTAACAAACACTACATACACTACAACATAAACACCACTTACACTACAAACTATTCTCAACATAAACACTACTTACACTACGAACTACTGTTAACACAAACACTACTTACACTACGAGGTTCTGTTAACACAAACACTACTTAAACTACAAGGTACTGTTAACACAAATGTTACTTCCACTACAAACTATTGCTAATACAAACATACACTGCTGGCCAAAATCTGAAGGCCAATAAATATAAAGAAAAAAACTGCATTTTGCGTCTAACAAGTGAAATAATGGTTATTTTACAAATAGTTTCTCAGGAAACAATTTCTCACTATTACCACATTTTAAAGGTGGAGGTTGTAGTTTTCACTAATTCAGAAAATAAAAACATTTTAATTCTACAAGTATTTCATAGTATTTAATGCATGACATAACTTGTCTTTCAATCACTACTATCAAGAAATTTCAAGTTTACTACACGTTTTCAACAAACAAGATAAAATGTATCTCTACACTATTTTCTTTTTCAAACAGCACGTTAAGTGGTTCAACGACATATTTAAGGATTACAACGATAAAATTGTGTTTCGGTGCCAGTTGTGGGCATAGCACACATAGCCCATTTGATAGCTTTATGATAAAAACACTTAGAAATCACCAATATTATTTTAAATGGTTGAGAAAGCCAAGAACCTTTGTGAGATAAACTCTATATAAGAGATTATATAAAACATTTCTGAGCGACGTTGTTACATATAAGGACTGAACAACAAAATAACAGTTGACTATACAAGAAATAAAAGTTCCATCACTGGCATTTATAACAGTTACTTTACACTTTGGTAAAACATTGTATGTTGTTCAACCAGTGACTGTTATAACTGTTACTTTACACTAAGGTAAAACATTGTATGTTGTTCAACCAGTGGCATTAATAGCTTTTACTTTACACTTAGGTAAAACATTGTATGTTGTTCAACCAGTGGCATTTATAACTGTTACTTTACACTTACGTAAAACATTGTATGTTGTTCAACCAGTGTCACTTATAACTGTTACTTTACACTTAAATAAAACATTGTATGTTGTTCAACCAGTGGCATTTATAACTGTTACTTTACACTTAGGTAAAACATTGTATGTTGTTCAATCGTGACATTTATAATTGTTACTTTACACTTTGGTAAACATTGTATGTTGTTCAATCAGTGGCATTTATAACTGTTACTTTACCCTTAGGTAAAACATTGTATGTTGTTCAATCAGTGGCATTTATAATTGTTACTTTACACTTAGGTAAAACATTGTACGTTGTTCAACCAGTGGCATTTATAACTGTTACTTTACACTTAGTTAAAACATTGTATGTTGTTCAACCAGTGGCATTTATAACTGTTACTTTACCCTTAGGTAAAACATTGTATGTTGTTCAATCAGTGGCATATATAACTGTTACTTTACACTTTGGTAAACATTGTATGTTGTTCAATCAGTGGCATTTATAACTGTTACTTTACACTTATGTAAAACATTGGATGTTGTTCAACCAGTGGCATTTATAATTGTTACTTTATACACGAGTAAACCATAATTTGAACTGCAAGTAACGTTTGTATCAGGAACAGTTGAAACCGGAAGTAACGTTTGTATTAGCAACAGCTTAAACTGGAAGTTGTGTTTGTATCAGGAACAGCTTAAACTGGAAGTTGTGTTTGTATCAGGAACAGCTTAAACTGGAAGTTGTGTTTGTATTAGCAACAGCTTAAACTGGAAGTTGTGTTTGTATCAGGAACAGTTGAAAGTGGAAGTAACGTTTGTATTAGCAACAGCTTAAACTACAAGTTGTGTTTATTTCAGCAGTTTGAACTGGAAGTAGCGTTTGTGTTTGCAGTAGTTTACAGGGGAAGTTGTGTTTGTGCTATCAGCAGCTTGAACTGGAAGTTGTGTTTGTATCAGGAACAGCTTAAACTGGAAGTTGTGTTTGTATCAGGAACAGCTTAAACTGGAAGTTGTGTTTGTATCAGGAACAGTTGAAAGTGGAAGTAACGTTTGTATTAGCAACAGCTTAAACTACAAGTTGTGTTTATTTCAGCAGTTTGAACTGGAAGTAGCGTTTGTGTTTGCAGTAGTTTACAGGGGAAGTTGTGTTTGTGTTATCAGCAGTTTGAACTTTAAATAATGTTTATGTTAGCAGGACCTTGAACTGGAAGTAGTGTTTGTTTCAGGAACAGTCCATGGTGGAAATTGTGTTTGTTTCATCAATTGGTTGAACTGGAAGCAGTGTTTGTGTCAGCAGCTGTTTGAACTTTAAATAATGTTTATGTTAGCAGGATCTTGTGGTTAGTTTAGTTTTAGTGTAATAGTCACAATACGTATTCATTCCTCCACCACTCAATCCTAATAACAATCCACGAAAGGGGACGAAGAGGAACTACAAAGTTCCTGAACACCCCAGTTGGAGAGAGAACTCTTCGGATTTCTCTCTCTCTAAACTGAACCCCTGCCACGTTAGTTTAGTTTAGTTTAGGACCTCGAACTGGAAGTAGTGTTTGTTTCAGGAACAGTCCATAGTGGAAGTTGTGTTTGTTTCATCAATTGGTTGAAGTGGAAGCAGTGTTTGTGTTATCAGCAGTTTGAACTTTAAATAATGTTTATGTTAGCAGGACCTTGAACTGGAAGTAGTGTTTGTTTCAGGAACAGTCCATAGTGGAAATTGTGTTTGTTTCATCAATTGGTTGAACTGGAAGCAGTGTTTGTGTCAAGAGCTGTTTGAACTTTAAATAATGTTTATGTTAGCAGGACCTTGAACTGGAAGTAGTGTTTGTTTCAGGAACAGTCCATAGTGGAAATTGTGTTTGTTTCATCAATTGGTTGAACTGGAAGCAGTGTTTGTGTCAAGAGCTGTTTGAACTTTAAATAATGTTTATGTTAGCAGGACCTTGAACTGGAAGCAGTGTTTGTGTCAACAGCTGTTTGAACTTTAAATAATGTTTATCTTAGCAGGACCTTGAACTGGAAGTAGTGTTTGTTTCAGGAACAGTCCATAGTGGAAGTTGTGTTTGTTTCATCAATTGGTTGAACTGGAAGTAGTGTTTGTGTCAACAGCTGTTTGAACTTTAAATAATGTTTATGTTAGCAGGACCTTGAACTGGAAGCAGTGTTTGTGTCAACAGCTGTTTGAACTTTAAATAATGTTTATGTTAGCAGGACCTTGAACTGGAAGTAGTGTTTGTTTCAGGAACAGTTGAAAGTGGAAGTAACGTTTGTATTAGCAACAGCTTAAACTACAAGTTGTGTTTATTTCAGCAGTTTGAACTGGAAGTAGCGTTTGTGTTTGCAGTAGTTTACAGGAAGTTGTGTTTGTGTTATCAGCAGTTTGAACTTTAAATAATGTTTATGTTAGCAGGACCTTGAACTGGAAGTAGTGTTTGTTTCAGGAACAGTTGAAAGTGGAAGTAACGTTTGTATTAGCAACAGCTTAAACTACAAGTTGTGTTTATTTCAGCAGTTTGAACTGGAAGTAGCGTTTGTGTTTGCAGTAGTTTACAGGGGAAGTTGTGTTTGTGTTATCAGCAGTTTGAACTTTAAATAATGTTTATGTTAGCAGGACCTTGAACTGGAAGTAGTGTTTGTTTCAGGAACAGTCCATGGTGGAAATTGTGTTTGTTTCATCAATTGGTTGAACTGGAAGCAGTGTTTGTGTCAACAGCTGTTTGAACTTTAAATAATGTTTATGTTAGCAGGACCTTGAACTGGAAGTAGTGTTTGTTTCAGGAACAGTCCATAGTGGAAGTTGTGTTTGTTTCATCAATTGGTTGAACTGGAAGCAGTGTTTGTGTTATCAGCAGTTTGAACTTTAAATAATGTTTATGTTAGCAGGACCTTGAACTGGAAGTAGTGTTTGTTTCAGGAACAGTCCATGGTGGAAATTGTGTTTGTTTCATCAATTGGTTGAACTGGAAGCAGTGTTTGTGTCAACAGCTGTTTGAACTTTAAATAATGTTTATGTTAGCAGGACCTTGAACTGGAAGTAGTGTTTGTTTCAGGAACAGTCCATAGTGGAAATTGTGTTTGTTTCATCAATTGGTTGAACTGGAAGCAGTGTTTGTGTAAAGAACTGTTTGAACTGCAAGTTATGTTTGTGTTAACAGCAGTTTATAGTGGAAGTTGTGTTTGTGTTAACAGCAGGTTGAACTGGTAGTGCTTGCGTTATCAGCAGTGTAGGCAAAAACTAAAGTTTGTGTTATTTGTTGTATTTATTTTTGTATTATGTGTTACTTGTACTCACATCACTTTGTTCCTTTGTTACATGAATATTTTGTAAATAAACTGTGTCTGCCTTATCACTACAATTTGACTGTCTATTTTAACTACATCTGATTCTAGCAGTTTGGTTCTTAGGAATTGGGAATTGGTTTAAATATTTGTAACTGTATTCTAGTGGTACATTACAAAAGGAAGATTTAGACAACTGAAGTAGTAATCATATGATTATTTGTAACTGAATTCTAGTGGTATATTACAACGGGAAGATTTAGACATCTGATGTAGTAATCATTTGAATATTTGTAACTGAATTCTAGTGGTACATTACAACAGGAAGGTTTAGACATCTGAAGTAGTAATGATACATAAATCCAAAGTTTATAAACAAAGATTTGATTTCAAGCTAATTTATTTGATTTTGTATTTATTTTTACAGAACAACGGAAACTTCGCTTATTCTCTCCACACTGATAACCACCGAGGAATTGCTTACTTTCGAAGAGGACCAACAGCTGGCGCTACGTTAAGTAGCACCTCTCTCCCAGCTGCGCTGACACCAAGACCCAGTGACGATCGTCTAGTTGCCGCAACCTTACCGCCATTTAGTGGCCACATTCCAGTTAATTTTCGGGCCCCGTTAAAAAATGTGCCCCTTGAGTTTTCTCCTGCCAATGTACGTAAAGATTTTGTTCCTGTATATCCCCCTGCCAACATTGACAGGCTGTATTCGCTTGGCTACATTTATGTCAAAGATTTTCTCCCAGCACAAGTTTCATTTTAAGAAGGTATTGAGGTGTGTTTTATAGTTAATATTCTATATTTGTTAAACAAACAAAAACAGCTATAAATACGAATTTGTCCACGAGTGTTTTGGCAGCTGTGAAAGTTTTATGATTTTAGTAGAATTAACCACGACTAACTGAAGTTGATCATTGAAAACAAAGGGTTATCTTTATGTTATGACCTGGTAACGAGAGCTGGTCACTTAATTAAAATAATCTTCAAACATCCGTTTCGTACCTACTGATAACAGACCAATTGAAAACAGTTTTTATATTCATTTCTCATCAGCTTATCTACATCTAATGGTTATGGATAACAGATGAAAACAATATTTATACTTTCATTTAATTTATTCTATTACGAACTTTTAAAGTCGTTACAGTAAACGTAATAATTATTTATTTTTTGTGAGATTAATCTGTTTATGTAAAACCAAAAAACTACGCCAAGAATACAATATTTCATAAACCTTTCCCTATCTCTTGTTTCCTGTCAACCCATTGTTTCCGTGATTGCATAAACCTTAGATTCAATATCAGGTTTAAAAAACAACAAGTAATTCATAGGAACATGTTAACAACATATGAGAGTTCTATAAGTTAAACAAAATATCATACTTAAGAATTAGAAATGATACTCATAAGAAGAATAGGAAGGCACTCAGACGAGTGAAATGTTCTGTTGACGTTCAATGATGTTTTAACAAAACTATGTAAACATCAATACCAAGAATAAATACAAACATGTTTAATATGTGTCTACAGTACTTGGGGTTTAAATGAACCTAATCTCAAAAGTTCGTACTATATAAGTCAAGTGCGTGGGAATACGAAAAGTGCTAATCGCGTATGATAAAAGTGCTTCTAGCTTTCATTTAGTTTTACAATAAAAGGTATTTGGCTTCTCTTATGGCATTGAACCTGTTATACTTTGAGTGACATGGCTTCAATCATATATATATAAACTTATAAGAGTTGTTAAAACTAAGTACAATATTCACATCGATCAACCAAAATGTGCGAGATGAAACTGAAACCAAAATGTGCAAGATGAAACTGAAACCAAAATGTGCGAGATGAAACTGAAATCAAAATGTGCGAGATGAAACTGAAACCAAAATGTGCGAGATGAAACTGAAATCGTACGTTAAATCGACCTCGTATCACGAAACGTCCTCAACTCAAACAGACCAGCGTACAAATGATGCGCAGTACCCAGAGCACAGTTTGAACAACGACAACTCAAACAGACCAGCGTACAAATGATGCGCAGTACCCAGAGCACAGTTTGAACAACGACAACTCAAACAGACCAGCGTACAAATGATGCGCAGTACCCAGAGCACAGTTTGAACAACGACAACTCAAACAGACCAGCGTACAAATGATGCCTAGTACCCAGAGCACAGTTTGAACAACGACAAACATTTCAGTGATGACGAGAAAACCCACTCGTATAGAAATATTTATGTAAACACGGCTCGTTTGGGTTGAGAAAATTACTTTACGTAGAGGAGCGAACAACGTTTCGACTTTCTTCGGTCATCGTCAGGTACGAAAAACATTTGTAAAAGCTGAAAGCGGGTCCACTAAACATTGGACACTGCACTCGGTGGCAGTTTCTTTTCTACAGATTATTATATTACTAAAACATCTAATAGGTAGCGCTTTAACATGTGTGCTAAAAATGTATTTTCTATTTTATCTTGCGATATATTAAAATATTATGGAATAAAATAACAACCAACGCGAGTGACTCGTTCCGGAATCAAAAACTTGTGTTTGTTTAGATAAAACAACATAAGTTGCACGCGCTTTGTCCATAGCGAGGGTGCTAGTGACTGATACTGTTGGAAGTCTTATATTTAAGTTACGACCTATTAACGAGAGCTGGTCACTTAATTAAAAATAGTCTTCAAACATTCGTTTCGTACCAATTGAAAACTGAACAACTGAAAACAGTTTCTATATATTTTTTTTATTTCTTAACTTACCTCTGGCCTACCAGTGAATGTAACCAGTAAGAATAGCCTGCTCTCTACTTTGTTGCTTCTTTTGAGTAATACGCATACTGATTATAAACAAATTATAAATGATAATATATGAATCAGAATAGATAAATAATATATTGTTAGAACGAATCTTTTGTCCTAACGTTTACAAACAGTTAAACGTTCCAACCATTGTCGTGCCCGTAGTATCCAAGCAGGGCTAGAGTTCTAGCACTGGACGAAAGGACTCGTCGACATTGGATATAACAGATACAGTGTGGTTAATACATTATTATATATGCTGAATGGGAACAACAAACAGACCACTTTGTTCGAATCACATCCAACATCTTTTGAACCACATGGTACCCTGAATATAAAATTGAACTTTCAACCTTATGAAGTGATAAATTGCCAGGGCAGACACCCCCAGAGTCTATTATTTATAACCGTCACCAATTTTAACCTACTGATCGCTAAGTGGTTGTTGTTTTTCGGCTCTACAATGGACTTTCACTTTTATAAGACCTAAAGACGGAACTACAATAGTAAGATACATATATATTTCTCTACAAGTGTGTTTCTCGACATCACTGAGTAAGATACATTACAACTAATGGTTTTTATTTCCAGATATTCTTGTGTAATGCATGATATTTAGAAATTTATATAATTCTGTGGGCGATATTTGCTTTCAGTTTAATATGAACAATTATTATCTTATTTTTCTGTTCGCATTATCACTTGGGAGGAGCTCGTTTTCTGTTAGTAAGAACACTTAGGGTTTTGTTTTCTGTTAGTAAGAACACTTAGGGTTTAATTTTCTGTTAGTAAGAACACTTAGGGTTTTGTTTTCTGTTAGTAAGAACACTTAGGGTTTTATTTTCTGTTAGTAAGAACACTTAGGGTTTTGTTTTCCGTTAGTAAGAACACTTAGAGTTTTGTTTTCTGTTAGTAAGAACACTTAGGGTTTTATTTTCTGTTAGTAAGAACACTTAGGGTTTTATTTTCTGTTAGTAAGAACACTTAGGGTTTTATTTTCTGTTAGTAAGAACACTTAGGGTTTAATTTTCTGTTAGTAAGAACACTTAGGGTTTTGTTTTCTGTTAGTAAGAACACTTATGGTTTTGTTTTCTGTTAATAAAAACTCATGGTTATGTTTTCTGTTAATAAAAACTCATAGTCTTGTTTTCTGTTAATTAAAACTCAGGGTTTTGTTTTCTGTTAATAAGAACACGTACAATTATGTTTTCTGTTAGATTATTTAATATGGCCTGGCATGGCCAAGCGCGTAAGGCGTGCGACTCGTAATCCGAGGGTCGCGGGTTCGCGCCCGCGTCGCGCTAAACATGCTCGCCCTCCCAGCTGTGGGGTGTATAATGTGACGGTCAATCCCACTATTCGTTGGTAAAAGAGTAGCCCAAGAGTTGGCGGTGGGTGGTGATGACTAGCTGCCTTCCCTCTAGTCTTACACTGCTAAATTTGGGACGGCTAGCACAGATAGCCTCGAGTAGCTTTGTGCGAAATTCCAAAACAAACAAACAAAACAAAAGATTATTTAATTAGTAGCTTTATGGTGAATGTCAGTCAATCGGTGGTGTATGAAAAAATATTCTTCGAGATTTATGGTTTCGTTAAGAAATACTTTGTTTATACAAAAATTAAACTTCAAAGAGAACGTTTTAATTATTTCATTCGGCATGTGATAACAGAAGGGCTCTTAGAACCACACACACAACTTTTTATAATGCATATTTGAAACGAACAAGACGCCCTCTAGGAATAAATTAACTCTTTTGTTCCATTTATGAACGTATTAGACGCAGCCCCGGGACATACATACATTACTTGCGTTCCTCGAGTTTCAGATAACATAGCGGAAACCAGTGCCCCTATTTTTACCTGGGGTCAACGTTCACGAACAGCCTAATGCAATAACTGTTCAAGTGATGCAATAAAAAAACAATGTTTGTGAGTAGATAATGGGAGATGTACAACTTTGATTCTGCTGCCAACTACCTGGTAAGGTAAAAATATGCAACACTGCTTATTTACTCCCAAATGAAAACTAGCAGGTCACTCTGGTGAACTGTGAAGATCTGGTCAAAGGTGAGGCTACTAACTGCTGAGTCATACTAAAATCAGATGCGATAGAAACTAATTAATGTGTTTGTGATTTATAAAGTTACATCAACTACTAGTTGGTTAACTGATACATTTATATCAGCTAATAGTTGTATCAATTACACTTATATCAACTATTAGTTTTATAGTTTATAAAGTTACATCAACTGACAGTTGTATAACTTATACTCTTACATCAACTAATAGTTGTATAATTTATATTGTTACATCAACTAATAGTTCTATAATTTCTTTATCAATAGAACAGGATTATTTCACTGTTTCCAGAAAATTAAATTTGTCTATTTTCTTTAGCTGTAATTTTGACCTGTAATTAACAACAGGGATGTATACACAAAGTGTTTAGTTTAAGCAGTTTCAACTTGTCAAATCTCTGATTTCCTGACCTAACCGAAGTGATCATGTTAAAACGTATTACAATAGGACATATTCTCCATTATAATAAAATCGGGGTTTGAATACACTTTACAATTTAATATCTCACGATAATTAAACCAAGGGTTGACCAGACTTTCAAATCGTGTACTCCATGATTAAATTTAAACAAAGTTTGTATTGTTTACTGTTTTAAATGAAAAGGTTTGTTTAAACCACTGCTGGATTTGTACACGATACTGAGTACTACTGTAAGAAATACTGTATTTCCCATTGTACTAAAAAACACCAGTGTTAACCACTGCTGTATTTTCCATGGTACTAAATAAAAACACCAGTGTTAACCACTGCTGTATTTTCCATGGTACTAAATAAAAACACAAGTGTTAACAACTGCTGTATTTTCCATGGTACTAAATAAAAACACCAGTGTTAACCACTGCTGTATTTTCCATGGTACTAAATAAAAATACCAGTATTAACCAGTACAGTATTTTCCATGGTACTAAATAACAACAGCATTATTAACCAGTATTGTATTTTCCATGGTACTAAATAAAAATACCAGTATTAACCAGTATTGTATTTTCAATGGTACTAAATAACAACAGCATTATTAACCAGTACAGTATTTTCAATGGTACTAAATAAAAATACCAGTATTAACCAGTATTGTATTTTCCATGGTACTAAATAAAAATACCAGTAATAACCAGTATTGTATTTTCTAAATAAAAATAAATTAATTTGTACTCGATAACTGTAAAATAAATTAATTTGTACTCGATAACTGTGTCCTGAGTGAAACTAACCTTGCATAAAGAGTTTCACATCTTCTACCTTTAAAGTATACCAATACTCATGATCCGTTTTCTACTCTACTCAGTGAGACAGACAACCATACACTGTGTAAAACAAAATTCCAACTGGCTCATACCAGTGATCTGAATATTTTCGTATGAATACAGTAAACTTGAAACTCTCTAAAGAGAAACACAAGGAAAGAAACAGTGAACCAAAATGCTTATCAAGTTCTCAAGAAGTCCTAAGTGTACAGAGTTCAGATAGAGGGCTCGATTCTTCGAAGTGGACAAAGACCAGATAGTTCAATCTGGTTGCGCATTAAAAAAACATAAGAATTAGAAATTTAAGTATGTTTTTTTTTTCTCATTCTGTGCATGTTAGGCTAAAAAGTTTTTCTGGAGACAACATTTGTAATTTTAATTTAATACTAAGCCTAACTGTATAAGACAGTATAGAAAACGTTACATAACACTAAGCCTAACTGTATAGACAACGTTAAATCCAGTTTAA
The DNA here is from genome assembly GCF_004210375.1 of Tachypleus tridentatus. Taxonomy (NCBI): domain Eukaryota; kingdom Metazoa; phylum Arthropoda; class Merostomata; order Xiphosura; family Limulidae; genus Tachypleus; species Tachypleus tridentatus. Next base: position 2,086,870 of record NC_134829.1, on the reverse strand, counting down.
GGTAAAGGACAAGTATTGGTGTTCACAGAAATGATACACACTCTCTTAAAAAGTCAAAACTCGGAGCGAAGAAAGGGTGTGTCACTACCTAGACCAGTTTAACTTGACTTAGCAGTGTAATAATATTAGTTCAACCTACATGGCCATGTGAAGTGTAATATCAGTTCAACCTAGATGGCCATGTAAACTATATCAGCATTTCCTCTTCGCAAATCTCCTGCTGAGACAGTTGTCGTATCAAAATTCAGAGAAAGGGAAACACAATAAAATAACTTAGTTTGAAGTCGTGCTTGCTTCAGCAATTTCATTTCGTCTCTCAAATTCCTTAAGAAAATGGAATAAATTAAGAAGATTAATTTTTATTTTTGTTGGCCCACATAATAAATTAAGCCTAAATATTAAGGATATTTTATTTTGATTTCCTATTCTGAAAACTGTAACGATCAGAATCCAAGACACCAATTAACATCTAATTTTGAAATAAGAAATAACAATGATTGGATAGACATAACCTTATCGCAAGTGAATAACGTCAATTCCTGATTCATGAGAATCATATTGAACAATCATTAAATCTCTAAAACATATGATGATTCATCAGAGATACATTGACATTAAAAATATACGTTATTTAAATAATGGTTAAACACGGTTACTTTAATTAAATATATCGATATAATTTATATGAGTTTCTACACAAGAGGTTTGACCTCATTTTAATCTGAATAATTACAAAGCTTCATAATTCACTTTGCTAAGGTATTCAGAATAGTTTGTAACAATAAACAAACAAACTGTAATTTGTTAAACTAATTACTTAACTACAACCTATAACTTGTTAAACTAATTAATTAACAACTAACTGTAACTTGGTGAACTGTTTACTTAACTACTAACTGTAACTTGGTGAACTGTTTACTTAACTACCAACTGTAACTTGGTGAACTGTTTACTTAACTACTAACTGTAACTTGGTGAACTGTTTACTTAACTACTAACTGTAACTTGGTGAACTGTTTACTTAACTACTAACTCTAACATGGTGAACTGTTTACTTAACTACTAACTGTAGCTTGGTGAACTGTTTACTTAGCTACTAACTGTAACTTGGTGAACTGTTTACTTAACTACCAACTGTAACTTGGTGAACTGTTTACTTAACTACTAATTGTAACTTGGTGAACTGTTCACTTAACTACTAACTGTAACTTGGTGAAATGTTTACTTAACTACTAACTGTACTTTGGTGAACTGTTTACTTAACTACTAACTGTAACTTGGTGAACTGTTTACTTAACTACTAACTGTAACTTGGTGAACTGTTTACTTAACTACTAACTGTAACTTGGTGAACTGTTCACTTAACTACTAACTGTAACTTGGTGAACTGTTCACTTAACTACTAATTGTAACTTGGTGAACTGTTTACTTAACTACTAACTGTAACTTGGTGAGCTGTTTACTTAACTACTAACTCTAACTTGGTGAACTGTTTACTTAACTACTAACTGTAACTTGGTGAACTGTTTACTTAACTACTAACTGTAACATGGTGAACTGTTTACTTAACTACTAACTGTAACATGGTGAATTGTTTACTTAACTACTAACTGTAACATGGTGAATTGTTTGCATAGCTACTAACTGTAACTTGGTGATCTGTTTACTTAACTACTATCTCTAACTTGGTGAACTGTTTACTTAACTACTAACTGTAACTTGGTGAACTGTTTACTTAACTACTAACTGTAACTTGGTGAACTATTTACTTAACTGCTAACTGTAACTTGGTGAACTGTTTACTTAACTACTAACTGTAACTTGGTGAACTGTTTACTTAACTACTAACTATAACTTGGTGAACTGTTTACTTAACTACTAACTGTAACTTGGTGAACTGTTTACTTAACTACTAACTGTAACTTGGTGAACTGTTTACTTAACTACTAACTGTAACTTGGTGAACTGTTTACTTAGCTACTAACTGTAACTTGGTGAACTGTTTAGTTAACTACCAACTGTAACTTGGTGAACTGTTCACTTAACTACTAATTGTAACTTGGTGAACTGTTTACTTAACTACTAACTGTAACTTGGTGAACTGTTTACTTAACTACTAACTGTAACTTGGTGAACTGTTTACTTAGCTACTAACTGTAACTTGGTGAACTGTTTACTTAACTACCAACTGTAACATGGTGAACTGTTTACTTAACTACTAAATGTAACTTGGTGAACTGTTCACTTAACTACTAACTGTAACTTGGTGAACTGTTTACTTAACTACTAACTGTACTTTGGTGAACTGTTTACTTAACTACTAACTGTAACTTGGTGAACTGTTTACTTAACTACTAACTGTAACTTGGTGAACTGTTTACTTAACTACTAACTGTAACATGGTGAATTGTTTACTTAACTACTAACTGTAACTTGGTGAACTGTTTACTTAACTACTAACTGTAACTTGGTGAACTGTTTACTTAGCTACTAACTGTAACTTGGTGAACTGTTTACTTAACTACCAACTGTAACTTGGTGAACTGTTTACTTAACTACTAATTGTAACTTGGTGAACTGTTTACTTAACTACTAACTGTACTTTGGTGAACTGTTTACTTAACTACTAACTGTAACTTGGTGAACTGTTTACTTAACTACTAACTGTAACTTGGTGAACTGTTTACTTAACTACTAACTGTAACATGGTGAATTGTTTACTTAACTACTAACTGTAACTTGGTGAACTGTTTACTTAACTACTAACTGTAACTTGGTGAACTGTTTACTTAACTACTAACTGTAACTTGGTGAACTGTTTACTTAACTACTAACTGTAACTTGGTGAACTGTTTACTTAACTACTAACTGTAACTTGGTGAACTGTTTACTTAACTACTAACTGTAACTTGGTGAACTGTTTACTTAACTACTAACTGTAACTTGGTGAACTGTTTACCTAACTAGTAACTCTAACTTGGTGAACTGTTTACTTAACTAGTAACTCTAACTTGGTGAACTGTTTACTTAACTACTAACTCTAACTTGGTGAACTGTTTACTTAACTACTAACTCTAACTTGGTGAACTGTTTACTTAACTACTAACTGTAACTTGGTGAACTTTTTACTTAACTACTAACTGTAACTTGGTGAACTGTTTACTTAACTACTAACTGTAACTTGGTGAACTGTTTACTTAACAGTGGAGAGAGATACACTCTTTCGTCTGTTCGTGTCACAGTGGGGAGAGAGATACACTCTTTCGTCTGTTCGTGTCACAGTGGGGAGAGAAACACACTCTTTCGTCTGTTCGTGTCACAGTGAGGAGAGATACACTCTTTCGTCTGTTCGTGTCACAGTGGAGAGAGATACACTCTTTCGTCTGTTCGTGTCACAGTAGGGAGAGAGATACACTCTTTCGTTTATTCGTGTCACAGTGGGAAGAGATACACTCTTTCGTCTGTTCGTGTCACAGTGAGGAGAGATACACTCTTTCGTCTGTTCGTGTCACAGTGGAGAGAGATACACTCTTTCGTCTGTTCGTGTCACAGTAGGGAGAGAGATACACTCTTTCGTTTATTCGTGTCACAGTGGGAAGAGATACACTCTTTCGTCTGTTCGTGTCGCAGTAGGGAGAGAGATACACTCTTTCGTCTGTTCGTGTCACAGTGGGGAGAGATACACTCTTTCGTCTGTTCGTGTCACAGTGGGTAGAGAGATACACTCTTTCGTCTGTTCGTGTCACAGTGAGGAGAGATACACTCTTTCGTCTGCTCGTGTCTATTATTTCACAACTGAACTTGTGATAGCTTTCTTCTTATGTATGCAATATTAACAGCGATGATTTTACTTGTCAGGCTAAATATAGACGTAAAATGTTAATTATACAGCTAAAAGAAATACGTAGAGAACATTAGTTTGATTTGTTAAACTGCTCTGTTTCGTTAAATAAGGTATCTGACTTTACTGTTTTATTTTAGATAGACTGATATGAAGTATTATCTACAGTGTATGTAGAGACAAAAGTCCAACGGATATATATGAAGTATTATCTACAGTGTATGTAGAGACAAAAGTACAACGGATAGATATGAAGTATTATCTACAGTGTATTAGAGACAAAAGTCCAACGGATAGATATGAAGTATTATCTACAGTGTATGTAGAGACAAAAGTCCAACGGATAGATATGAAGTATTATCTACAGTGTATGTAGAGACAAAAGTCCAACGGATAGATATGAAGTATTATCTACAGTGTATGTAGAGACAAAAGTCCAACGGATAGATATGAAGTATTATCTACAGTGTATGTAGAGACAAAAGTCCAACGGATAGATATGAAGTATTATCTACAGTGTATGTAGAGACAAAAGTCCAACGGATAGATATGAAGTGTTATCTACACTGTATGTAGAGACAAAAGTCCAACGGATAGATATGAAGAAAATAAATATCTTTTTTATGTGAAACTAAGAGATAAAAATGATTGGTTTAAGCGTTCACAACCGTCATTATGCTCACTGTGGATAAAAGATACATAATATAGCAGGTTTCACACAATGTATTTATTAATACAGCATGGTTCACACAATGTATTTATTAATACAGCATGGTTCACACAGTGTATTTATTAATATAGCAGGTTTCACAGAATGTATTTATTAATACAGCATGGTTCACACAATGTATTTATTAATACAGCATGGTTCACACAGTGTATTTAATAATATAGCAGGTTTCACAGAATGTATTTATTAATAGAACAAGGTGAACACAATGTATTTATTAATACAGCATGGTTAACAAAGAGTGTATTTATTAATACAGCATGGTTCACAAAATGTATTTATTAATACAGCATGGTTCACACAGTGTATTTATTAACACAACAGAGTAAGCACTGTAGATATATTAATACAACAGGCAGAACACAGTGTATTTACTAATACACCAGGGTAAACACAGCGTATGTATTAATATAATAGGGTAAACACAATATACTTGTCTTTGTGTAGTGAACAAATCTTCACTGACTTCTCTTGTCTTTAAGTGTTCATCTTTCTGATGTAAATGATTTATAGAAACGTCCATTATAGGTGAACATTGAACAAAATATCTTGTGCTGAACCAAACATGGTATGAAACCATATCATGTTTTCCTTTACAACATGTCTTTATAATTATAGGTTGTGCTAATGTTTACTACATTGTCCACCTTCACTTCTAAACTGTTTCTTAGTCTTATTGCATCAATAGGTTTATTTCTTCAAAAATAATAATAATCCATATAAATATTTTACACGTTGAAATTATAGTATTCATGCTAATAATTGGAGTAAACCAAGAAACGTATGACCACAAAAGTTTTTGTTGTTTACTACGAACAAACAAATAGTTATCATTGTTCCAACAGAAGCTGGAGTTAAAATAACACAGAAATAAGATATTCAGTAGGTAAAGTTCTCTGACATCAAAATAAATTGTTGGGTAATAAGATCAAAAACACTTTCCGTTAAGATCCAAATCCTTTGGTGAGGAGTATCAAATACTTACGATAAATCTCTGGTACTAAACACAGTTATAATGGTATCTACCACGGACACTGGTGACGAGTTTGTAAATAAAATAAAAATTAAGAAACAAAATATAATCAAAGTCACATAGACAAGATTTAAATTATACAGACTAGAAAACTGCTATTAATTATTAAAATTTACAATATAAAGAAATTAAAGACGTCAGTGTGTTACCAGAGTTAGTAGGTAAAACAATTAAAGACGTCAATGTGTTACCATAGTTAGTAGGTAAAAACAATTAAAGATGTCAGTATGTCACCAGCGTTAGTAGGTAAAACAATTAAAGATGTCAATATGTTACCAGAATTGGCATATAATACAAATAAAGATGTCAGTAGTTTACCAGAGTTAGTAGGTAAAACAATTAAAGATATCAGTATGTTACCAGAGTTAGTAGGTAAAAACAATTAGAGATGTCAGTATGTCACCAGAGTTAGTAGGTAAAACAATTAAAGATGTCAGTGTGTTACCAGAGTTTGTAAGTAAAACAATTAAATATGGCAGTATGTTACCAAAGTTGGTATATATTACAATTAAAGATGTCAGTATGTTACCAGAGTTATTAGGTAAAACAATTAAAGATGTCAGTATGTTACCAGAGTTAGTAGGTAAAACAATTAAAGACGTCAGTAGGTTACCAGAATTGGTATATAATACAATTAAAGATGTCAGTAGGTTGCCAGAGTTAGTAAATAAAACAAATAAAGGTATTAGTATTTCAAACGATTAACAATGTCATACATTTTAGTTTGTAAAATAATTAATAAATGTCAGCATGTTACAAAAGTCAGTATATAAACAGATAATCAACAAAGATAGTATTAATAACAATTTTAGTTGATTGTTTTATGCGTGTTTTTTTTTTTAATTTAGCGCAAAGCTACACGAGAGCTATCTGTGCTAGCCGTCCCTAATTTAGCAGTGTAAGACTAGAGGGAATACAGCTAGTCATCAAACCCAACCGCTAAAGCTTGGGCTACTCTTTTACCAACAAATAGTGGGATTGACGGCCCATTATAATGGCCCCCAACGGCTGAAAGGGTAAGCATGTTTGGTGTGACGGGGATTCGAACCCGCGACCCTCATATTACGTGTCGAACGCCTTAACCCACCTGGCCATGCCGGGCCCCTTTTTATTAGATATCTCATGTTAGAAAAGACATTTTCCACTTATTATATTACGAATAATTTTCCAATTTTCATCAGTTTGTTTAATCTGAGAAAATGTGTTACCAGGATATCTAGAGTTTCCGGTACGTCTACGAGAAAGAATCTCGTCTGAAAACGATGACAAAAATACTTCCCATTCAACAGTCGTGTATGTTCGACAGCTGAAGAATGTAACGACCTTTTATACTATCTTATTTGAAAGCATTCAGACTAAGGAATCAAATACGGAATCTATGGATTTTTGAACAATTCATCGTCCACTGGATGACTTATGGAAAACAGACACTGTTGAGTAGTGTGCACTGAACATGACAACCTTACAACGTGTGTACGTTAACAGACTAACATATATAAGGTAAAATATATCAAGATATCGAAGGAGGGAGAGAATTTGGAAAAGTAAATGTTCGAAGGTAACCACCAAGAAACGTTTCCACAGTTTCGTGATTCAAAATATAGTTTTAGCTCACAAAAACACATAAAATACTGAGAGACAAAAATATTCCTGTTTATTACACATGTTCAATATGCATATGTATGTTGATTTTATTCAGTTATAATTTCAGTATCTCTGATCGCACTAGTTTAAACAAACACTATTATATTGCTAACATCCATATTCACATGAATCACTTTTGTATTATAAATCATGTCGCCTTATGAGCTCCAAGCTACTGATTAAACCAGATACGTGACTTAAAAACAGCTTGGATAAAAACGTACAGACTTTAACCAGTTCTCACAATTGGCTGAACAAAGAAAGAAGTAAAATAAGGACAAAAACAAGATATATGATTGTTTAAACCTATGAGTTACTGAGTTACACTACTCACACTTTCAACGTTCAGAAACTCTTATTATCACTTTTTCTTTACTCTTACAACACATAACTATAATAAAGACATATTACTTCTAGATAAGATGTTAAATATAAGTTTATTTTAACAAGAAAACATTTAAAGACTGTAACGGACAAAGTTTATATTTACTAAACAACACTTAAATACGATAATAGGAACAAAGTTTATGTTTACTGAGGAACACGTAAAGACTTTAACAGCAACAAAAATTATACATACTAAACAACACTTTAAGACGGTAACAGCAACAAAATTTGTGTTTTCTTTATGTATTTGTACTTATCTATGTAACCATTATGTCTGAACTAGCATACCTTACACCACTATTAACAGTACACGCTCATATGATCGTAAAGAAACTAAGAAACCTAAACCAAAGAATTATCAATAGAAGAAATGAAATTTATTTCATTCAACAATGTAGAAAGGAACAACTAACCCTAACTTTGTAAAGGTAAAACCTTCAAAACATTTTAATACATACACAAACATTATCCAAAATTTACAGAAAAAACTACTTAAAGCCATGTTGAACACAAAATACAAAGAACTACATGACTTACAAAAACAAAAAATGGACCCAGACTATCAACTAGCATGCTGCATCAAACCAGAGATTTACGGACTTATACAACGAAACATAAACCAAATCAACACTAAGAACGACAGAGACAAAAAGATCTGCCACAGCAAAAAACTAGAAAAACTAAGATGCAAACAACAGAAAAGACACCAAAACGACAAACCGTTGACTAACCTCATAATTAAGAGATCCGACCGACAATTAAACCCAGACGAGATACATCCACTTAACAAAGGACTCAACTTTGCAATAGCACCTAGGTACATTCCAACCATAGAAATCAAAACATGTTCAGAAGACCTAACCAGGAGACTTGTGATTCTTTCTACAGAAAACAAAAATAACAAAAAACAACCGAAGGGAATCAACAGAAAGAAGACAACTTTGGCAATTCTGTTGACATTCAACAGCCAAACATCCCAGGAAAAATTAAAAATTAATATTTTTCAGAAACACCTAAAAACATCTTAAAAGAATTTTTCAAAGAATTTTCTCATAAAACCATCAACATAATTTCACAAAACAAAAAACTAAAAACAACCTTTCAAGAAGAGACATTAATTCCATTAAAAACCTAAAACAAGAAAAAAATTTAAATTCTAATAGTAGATAAAGGTAACGCTATAGTCATAATGAACACGAATGAATACATTAAAAAAATGAAGAACATCCTATCAGACACGAACAAATTTAAACCAAAACACACAAATCCAACAAAGACACACGAGACGCAACTGAACAATTTACTACTACAAATGAAAATAACCAACACAATTTCACAAACACTTTATTCCTACCTACGTAAAACCGACTCACATACACCACAAATATACGGCATCCCCAAACCTCATAAACCAGATTGTCCATTATGACAATGATGTCCACTTATGAATCGTTTAATTACAATCTTGGTAAATACATAGCATGGGCATTCTCCAAATATGTAACATCAGCCAGCTCATTCATCAAAGACTCTTTTAATTTTAAATCTAACATTAATCAACTTAATCATAAAGCCTTAATGGCCAGTTTCGATGTTATATCCCTCTTTACAGAAGTCCCAACCACTGAAGCCTGCAAGATAGCCTTAGAACTCTATATCCGAAACCGTAACCCATCAACAGACATTCCCTGCAACCAATCAGCAACCCTCATAGAATTCACCACAATGAAGACAAACTTCATGTTCAACAACCACAACTATATACAAACAAATGGTCTAAGCATGGGCAACCCAGTATCATCAGTTCCAGCCAATATTTGTATGACACAAGTTGAAACACAAGCAATTAACACAGCATTACATCCACCACTATACTGGTACAGATATGTAGATGACACGGTTGCGGAATTCAAATCTACAGAACACATACTTAATTTTTTCAATCACATTAACTCTATACATCCCAACATTAACTTCACATGTGAACAGGAAGAAAGCAATCAAATATCATTTCTTAACCTCAAAATTACAAGAACTGACACACAATTCAAAACAGAAATCCACTGAAAAATCACCCATACTGGACTATACATTCCTTGGGACTCAGCACATGAAACAAAACAAAAACTAAACATACTAAGAAACCAAATAAACACAACCACACAACTATGTTCACCAGACAAAATTCATGACGAATTAGATAAAATAAAACAATACTTCATCAACATCAATAAGTTTCCTCCACAAACCGTAGAAAACATTATATGCACACAACTAGACATAAAGCAAAATCAACCAACAAAAGTAAATATATTTCACGAATCAAAAAATCACGAAACCATATACTGCTGTATACCATATATTCCCGACAACAGTAGAAAAATAACCAATATTTGGCAAAAACTAGTAAGAAAATATGACATTCCAGTTAGTACCGTATTTATTCAAAAACCAGGTACAAAACTGAGGTCTATACTATGTAAAAAATACACTGACAAACACCACACCAACATTATTTATAAAATACAATGTGATAACTGCCACGACTTCTATATTGGAGAAACAAGTAGAAAATGGAAACCAGATTCAAAGAACATAAAAAGTCACCTTCACACATTTTCGAACACTGCAAATAAAATAAACACAACATAACCATAGAAAACACTCAAATACTAAATAAAGAAACAAACATAAACAAACGTAAAATTAAAGAAGCCTTACTTATACAACAACTCAAACCCAAAATAAACCAATGCAAAGGAAAACCTTTATACCTATATTAATAAATATATCCAACATCTAAGAACGCCCTCTACGTTCCTACATTCATTGAGAAAACCGGTTTCAAACATTTGGTCAGATATCGGCCATATACCTCTGTCTTTTTTTGTGGACCTGACAATGACCGAAGAAGGTTGAACCGTTGTTTGCTCCTCCATTAGTGCTTTCTCTACCCATACCAGTCATTTTAAAGTATATAACAAAGTTTATAATCACTAGACAACACTTTAAGACGGTAACAGGAACAAAGTTTATATTTATTAGACAAACTTTAAAAACTATGAGAGCAACCAAAGTTTATGTTCACTTGTTAACAATTAAAGACAGACAATAGCAACAATATTCATATTTACTGGAGCACACATGAAGACAGTAACAGCAACAAAGTGAGTAGATACTAGACAATTCTAAAAGACGGTAAGAGGAACAATGTTTATATTTATAGACAACATATAAAGACGGTAAGAGCAACAATGTTTATATTTATAGACAACATATAAAGACGGTAAGAGCAACAATGTTTATATTTATAGACAACATATAAAGACGGTAAGAGAAACAATGTTTATATTTATAGACAATTCTAAAAGACGGTAAGAGCAACAATGTTTATATTTATAGACAACAATATAAAGACGGTAAGAGCAACAATATTTATAGACAACATATAAAGACGGTAAGTGCAACAATATTTATAGACAACATATAAAGATGGTAAGAGCAACAAAGTCTATATTTACTGGACAACATGTAAAGACGGTAAAAGCAACAATGTTTATATTTACTAGACAACATATAAAGACGGTAAGAGCAACAATGTTTATATTTATACACAACATATAAAGACGGAAGGAGCAACAAAGTTTATATATATAGACAACATATAAAGATCAAAGAGCAACAAAATTTATATTTACTAGAAAACATATAAAGACGATAAGAGAAGAAAGTTTATATTTACCACACAACATATAAAGACGGAAGAGCAAAAACGTTTATATTTGTAAACAACATACGAAGACAGAAAAGCAACAAAGTTTATATTTACTAGACAACATATAAAGACAGTAAGAGCAAGAATGTTTATATTTACCACACAACATATAAAGACGGAAGAGCAAAAACGTTTATATTTGTAAACAACATACGAAGACAGAAAAGCAACAAAGTTTATATTTACTAGACAACATAAAGACAATAAGAGCAAGAATGTTTATATTTACTAGGCAACATATAAAGACGGTAAGAGCTACAAAGTTCATGTTTATAGAAAACATAAAAAGACGGAAAGAGCAACAAAATTTATATTTACTAGACAATATATGAAGACGGTAAGAGCTACTAAGTTTATATTTATAGAAAACATATAAAGACTGTAAGAGCAACAATGTTTATATTTACCAAACAACATATAAAAACGGAAAAAACTACAAGGTTTATATATAGACAACATATAAAGAGTGAAGAGCAAGAAAGTTTATATTTATTAGACAATATATAAAGACGGAGATGAGCAACAAAGTTTATATTTATTAGACAATATATAAAGACGGCAAGAGCAACAAAGTTTATATTTATTAGACAATATATAAAGACGGAGATGAGCAACAAAATTTATATTTATTAGACAATATATAAAGACGGCAAGAGCAACAAAGTTTATATTTATTAGACAATATATAAAGACGGAGATGAGCAACAAAATTTATATTTATTAGACAATATATAAAGACGGCAAGAGCAACAAAGTTTATATTTATTAGACAATATATAAAGACGGCAAGAGCAACAAAGTTTATATTTATTAGACAGTATATAAAGACGGCAAGAGCAACAAAGTTTATATTTATTAGACAATATATAAAGACGGCAAGAGCAACAAAGTTTATATTTATAGACAACATATAAAGACGGTATGAGCAAGAACGTTTATATTTACTAAATAAGAAATCAAGACGGCAAGAGCAACAAAGTTTATATTTATTAGACAGTATATAAAGACGGCAAGACCAACAAAGTTTATATTTACTACACAACATATAAAGACGGAAAATACAACAAAGTTTATAAATATAGACGACATATAAAGACGGTAAGAGCGACAAAGTTTATATTTACTACACAACATATAAAGACGGAAAATACAACAAAGTTTATAAATATAGACGACATATAAAGACGGTAAGAGCGACAAAGTTTATATTTACTACACAACATATAAAGACGGAAAATACAACAAAGTTTATAAATATAGACGACATATAAAGACGGTAAGAGCGACAAAGTTTATATTTACTACACAACATATACAAAGGAAATAGCAAAAACGTTTATATTTGTAAACAACATACAAAGACAAAAGAGCAACAAAGTTTATATTTCTAGACAACATATAAAGACGGTAAGAGCAAAAAAGTTGACATTTACCAGACAACATATAAAGATGATAAGGGCAACAATGTTTATATTTATAGAGAACATATAAAGATGGTAAGAGCAACAATGTTTATATTTATAGAGAACATATAAAGATGGTAAGAGCAACAAAGTTTATATTTATAGAGAACATATAAAGATGGTAAGAGCAACAAAGTTTATATTTATAGAGAACATATAAAGATGGTAAGAGCAACAATGTTTATATTTATAGAGAACATATAAAGATGGTAAGAGCAACAAAGTTTATATTTATAGAGAACATATAAAGACGGTAAGAGCAACAAAGTTTATATTTATGGAGAACATATAAAGACGGTAAGAGCAACAATGTTTATATTTCGTAATAAGCTCTTACAGACGATATCTATAACAAAGTTTATATTTGTTAAAGAACATTTAAATGCGGTAACTTTGAAGATGTTTGTATTTAGTAGACAGCTTTACGTGATGTTCCTGTAATACAGAACACTCATCATCTGACATGATGAAGAATTCCATGTTAACATGTCCTCCTTTAACATGATATATTATAATATTATAATGATGTCCCCCGTATTAATTAAGATGAATGATTATCATTAACATTAAGAACAAAACACCTGACACATTAAGAATATGAACATGTTGAGGTGAATATATTATAATCACCTAACACATTAAGAATATGAACATGTTGAGGTGAACATATTATAATCACCTAACACATTAAGAATATGAACATGTTGAGGTGAACATATTATAATCACCTGACACATTAAGAATATGAACATGTTGAGGTGAACATATTACAATCACCTAACACATTAAGAATATGAACATGTTGATGTGAACATATTATAATCACCTGACACATTAAGAATATGAACATGTTGAGGTGAACATATTATAATCACCTGACACATTAAGAATATGAACATGTTGATGTGAACATATTATAATCACCTGACACATTAAGAATATGAACATCTTAAGGTGAACATATTATAATCACCTGACACCTTAAGAATATGAACATGTTGAGGTGAACATATTATAATCACCTAACACATTAAGAATATGAACATGTTGAGGTGAACATATTATAATCACCTGATACATTAAGAATATGAACATGTTGAGGTGAACATATTATAATCACCTAACACATTAAGAATATGAACATTTTGAGGTGAACATATTATAATCACCTGACACATTAAGAATATGAACATTTTGAGGTGAACATATTATAATCACCTGTCACATTAAGAATATGAACATGTTGAGGTGAACATATTATAATCACCTAACACATTAAGAATATGAACATCTTGAGGTGAAGATATTATAATCACCTGACACATTAAGAATATGAACATGTTGAGGTGAACATATTATAATCACCTGACACCTTAAGAATACAAACATGTTGAGGTGAACATATTATAATCACCTAACACATTAAGAATATGAACATGTTGATGTGAACATATTATAATCACCTGACACATTAAGAATATGAACATGTTGAGGTGAACACATTATAAAATTTTGAAGTTAATAATTTGCGTTGCTGTAGAAATTAGCATGTAATATTGTTTGTTTGAAAACACTTTATATTCTCGTATATCTAAACATGGGCATATTCACTCAGTTTTACTGTGAAAATAATGTTGATTATTGTCCATCTGAACAAGAGTATATATTCACACTTTGTTTGTGTGAAAACTGTTAAATTATTCAAGAGTTAACTGTGGATAAATTCACAAAGGGTTGTTAAAATAATATAAATTATGATACCTTCATAGATTGCAGTAAAATTTTTATATTACAGGTCAACATGTTTGCACATTGTAGCTGTAAAACATACGTAATCTATGACACACGTTTGTATCTATAATTCTATCTACGTATCTATATTTCTCTAACTTTCTTGGAGTTCCAGAGAAACTTTATGATCACCAATGCGTAATTTATAATCAGTCACTTGCTAAATAGAATGTCGAATTTCTCTGGCGAAGGACGTTAGTTTTTCAACGTTTTATATATCATTCACGATTTATGGGAACAATAATGGCAGGTTAATTCATGCGAGCGACATGTATTCGATATACGTTTTAAAGGAAAGTTTGGATTTTTATTTTTATAACTAGGTGAGCTATCTGGTTTCGTGCAACGATCTCTTTTGACTATCCAAGTATCGTCCTAGTTTTGCCCAAAGGTATAAAATGTTTTGTTATTTATCATGTTTTCTCAGGACGTCAGCCCTGGTCGGGTATGTACGTTCAGCGGGTTGGGTCGATGATTCTGTTTTATTTTCGAAGTAAGCTGTATTCAGGTTATTTCCTATCATCAGAACAATGTGGTTTAGATTCTGGAAACTTAACACCATACACGCAGATCACAAAATATATAAAGAAGATGTGGGAAAACAAAAGCTGAATAAACATTACAACTGATCGAAAGCTTTGCTCTTCACTGTTGAACCTTGTGATATGACGTTGTTTAAGGTAAGAAATTTCACATTTGTTACAAGATAGACTGAAGTCGAATTGTAGAAATAACTATCAAAGAAGGGTTTGTAAATTACTTTTAAAAACTTTTATTTGTGTCATAATTTACAATACGTAATTTATAAAGCAAACACTAAAATGGTATCTTCGCGTATTATTAGAAACCTGAAAGTGACAAATATTTGTAACGAAATTATTAGTGACAGTTTCAGTAACCAAACAGAGGTGGATTTGTCAATGTTGGTAATTCTGTTTTGCATGAGAACAGCTGGAAGTGTAGGTTCGTTAAACTGATATCAAAGTGTAGGTGTGATAAGTCGGTAGAAAATTAAAAGTTTTACCAATCAGGTTTGGTTTGAATTTTGCGCAAAGATACAAAAGGACTATCTGTGCTAGCTGTCCCTAATTTAGCAGTGTAAGACTAGAGGAAAGGCAGCTAGTCATCACCACCCACCGCCAACTCTTGGGATACTCTTTTACCAACGAATAGTGGGATTGACCGTCATGTTATGATGCCCTCTCAGCTGAAAGAGTGAGCATGTATGCAGAAACGGGGATTCAAACTTTAACATGTGACGGTATAGGTACTATAACCTGGTGTAGAACTGATGGTATAGGTACTATAACCTGGTGTAGAACTGACGGTATAGGTACTATAATCTGGTATAGAACTGATGGTATAGGTACTATAACCTGGTATAGAACTGATGGTATAGCTACTATAACCTGGTATAGAACTGATGGTATAGGTACTATAATTTGGTATAGAACTGATGGTATAGGTATTATAACCTGGTATAAAACTGATGGTATAGGTGCTGTAACCTGGTATAGAACTGATGGTATAGGTACTATAACCTGGTATAGAACTGATGGTATAGGTACTATAATCTGGTATAGAGCTGAGAGTATAGGTAATATAACCTGGTATAGAACTGAGAGTATAGGTACTATAATCTGATGTAGAACTGACGGTATAGGTACTATAACCTGGTATAGAACTGATGGTATAGGTACTATAACCTGGTATAGAACTGATGGTATAGGTACTATAACCTGGTATAGAACTGACTGTATAAGTACTATAATCTGGTATATAACTGATGGTATAGGTACTTTCACCTGGTATAGAACTGACTGTATAGGTACTATAATCTGGTATAGAACTGACAGTACAGGTACTATAACCTGGTATAGAACTGACAGTACAGGTACTATAACCTGGTATAGAACTGATGGTATAGGTACTATAACCTGGTATAGAACTGATGGTTTTGGTACTATAACCTGGTATAGAACTGACAGTATAGGTACTATAACCTGGTATAGAACTTACGGTATAGGTAGTATAACCTGGTATAGAACTTACGATATAGGTACTATAACCTGGTACAGTTGTTATTATTAGTGTTTAAATAAATACAGTATATTCTTTGATAGTATATTTTTTATTTCAGGTTTTGATTCTTGTGTTTAGTATAGCTTCCTGTCAAGCTGGATTCATACATCAGGATCCTATTCGTTACGAAGTGAGTGTAACACTTGAAACATATTTCATAAGATCATTTACCATTAAAAAAACATTATTTTTCAGGAATTATTCCTTTAATGTCCATAAGTTCACTTCTTTTGTTATACTTCAACTTGTTTCTGAGAATTGCCCAAATCTGTGTTTTTTTATTGTATTTTCTGTTGATCATACGTAGATAGCATGTGCTGAATAGAGTGAAAACAAAATTTTAAAATAACGTGAATATAACATCTTGCTTGTGGTATCTTGTCACTTGTTGTAATTCATTTATTTAGGAATCATTCAAGCCTTACGACTTCGGTTATAAGGTCTCAGATGGATTCGGGACAACATTGGATCGTCAGGAAAATAGTGACGGATCAGGCACTGTGACAGGATATTATGGTTATACTGATCCCAACGGGGTTTACCGACACGTGCAATACCGTGCTGATGCAGGTGGTTTCAGTGCTGATGTTGACACTAACGAACCTGGAACGGCCAATCAGAATCCTGCAGATGTGAATATCCACAGTGAAGATCCCCCAGACACTATTGTACAACAAACCCTAGCCCCTTCTCTTCTGCACCCTGTTCCAAGCGTAACTGGTCTTTATGGCGGTGGATA
This sequence comes from Tachypleus tridentatus, assembly GCF_004210375.1. Classification (NCBI taxonomy): domain Eukaryota; kingdom Metazoa; phylum Arthropoda; class Merostomata; order Xiphosura; family Limulidae; genus Tachypleus; species Tachypleus tridentatus. Next base: position 2,069,385 of record NC_134829.1, on the reverse strand, counting down.
TCCTACGATAGGTGTCTCTAGTTTTGCTGGCGGTAGTCTAGGTAGTTACTACACAGATGGTCATCACACCGTTGGTGGCTCAGCAAGAGGTTTTATTGGTGGTCGTCACGTTGGTGGTGGTTCACTAGGAGGTTTTGTTGGTAGTCGTCACGCTGTTGGTAGTTCAGCAGGAGGTTTTGCTGTTGGTGGTCGTCACGCTCTTGGTGGTTCAGCTGGAGGTATTGCTGTTGGTGGTCGACACGCTGGTGCTGGTTCAGCTGGAGGTTTTGATGTTGGTGGTCGTCATGCTGCTGATGGTTCAGCAGGAGGTTTTGCTGTTGGTAGTCGTCACGCTGTTGGTAGTTCAGCAGGAGGTTTTGTTGGTGGTCGTCACGTTCTTGGTGGTTCAGCAGAAGGTTTTGTTGGTGGTCGTCAAGTTGGTGGTAGTTCAGTAGGAGGTTTTGCTGTTGGTGGTCTTCACGCTAGTGTTGGTTCAGCTGGAGGTATTGCTGTTGGTGGTCGTCATGCTGCTGATGGTTCAGCAGGAGGTTTTGCTGTTGGTAGTCGTCACGCTGTTGGTAGTTCAGCAGGAGGTTTTGTTGGTGGTCGTCACGTTCTTGGTGGTTCAGCAGGAGGTTTTGTTGGTGGTCGTCAAGTTGGTGCTGGTTCAGCTGGAGGTTTTGCTGTTGGTGGTCTTCACGCTAGTGTTGGTTCAGCTGGAGGTATTGCTGTTGGTGGTCGTCACGCTGTTGGTGGTTCAGCAGGAGGTTTTGCTGTTGGTGGTCGTCACGCTGCTGGTGGTTCAGCAGGAGGTTTTGCTGTAGGTGGTGGTCACGCTGTTGGTGGTAGTTCAACAAAACGATTTGCTGTTGGTGGTCGTCACGCTGCTGGTGGTTCAGCTGGAGGCTTTGCTGTTGGTGGCCGTCATGCTGGTGGTGGTTCAGCTGGAGGCTTTGCTGTTGGTGGCCGTCATGCTGCTGGTGGTTCAGCTGGAGGTTTTGTTGTTGGTGGCCGTCATGCTGCTGGTGGTTCAGCTGGAAGTTTTGTTGTTGGTGGCCGTCATGCTGCTGGTGTTTCAGCTGGAGGATTTGCCGTTGGTGGTGGTTCAACTGGAGGTTTTACTGTTGGTGGTGGTTCAGCAGGTGGTTTGGTTGGTGGTCATCTCGATTCAGACTTTACTCTTAGTCGTCCAGTTATTCCCATTGGTGGCTCATTTGGAAGGGTCTTTATTATCGGAGACGTAGATGATAATTTGCTTCCGAGTCACCAAGGGCCGTACATCACTTACAGATCACCTGAACACAAGCTTGCTTATGATTTTCCAGGAACTGTAAACGTTGTCTCTTCTGGAAAAACTGATGATCACCATTATTAAACAAAACTCACACGTCTTCTAGTTTGTGACGTAGGAGAAACAAGAGAAACTTACTGTATTTGAGATAACTTCGTATTCCTCAATTTATACATATAACAAATAAATATCGAATTAACTTTTGTCAAATGCTCCCTGTTATAAAGCTATCCTATGTTTTACTTTTTAAATATATTGTTGTTGTTTTTCGTTTTGTGAATTCCAAACTTGGTGCTTGAAAAGGTTGTTTCAAAATAAACTGCAATGTTATATTTTATGGCTATTTTTCTTATACATATTTAATTAGAGTAAAGAAGTAACTCTTCAGACACACACTTCTGATAACACTTTATCAAATTATAGTGTGATTTCATAATGCTTTTAATATCTTAGGTTCCTATTGAACAGCTACAATTACATCGAATATTAATTCTAGAAGATATTCAGAGAAGGCAATGTTTAAAACAAAGTCCGGAAACATTTCACAACTACATCACACGTGGCTTGAATCCTCGTGTTCTATTGTACGCCTGAAATTATGAATTATATCTGTATAAACTTTTAATGCTATGTTTTTCGAAATTTTAAAAAAGGTCCATATAACAGATGTATTGTACTCTGGTTTACATTGCAGATGTATTGTACTACTGTCTATAAAACAGATTTATTCTACTACAGTCCATATAAGAGATTTATTGCACTAAAGTGTGAACGAAAGGTTTATTGCACTACGATGTTTCTGACGTCACTGTACCGCTACAGTGTACTTTACAGATATAACAGGACTATTGCAATATGGGTATATATGAAATATATGTTTCACAACAGGTTTTAACAGTGTACATTTAAATAGTTCATCATTTTATCAGTTGAAATATGTTCAATGAAGTGTTAGAAATAATATTGATACCTATGTTGAAATATTGTTGTATAAATAAAATATGTTGATGGATAAAGTGTAAATCAGACACTTAACAATGTAATAGGTATTGTTGTTTGTGAGAGTTACACTGCTAATGATCATTTCCTCAAAATAATATATTTATGGCAATTCCAGGAATAACGTGGACTCACTTTTTGCCAAACTAGCTGCTTCTCTTTTGTGTATTTGGGAAGCGTACAAAGTTGTTTGTAACTCATAGAAAATAATCATACACTAATTTTACAAGAGGATGATATTAACAACGTGATATCAGAACGCCGACGAATGTATAAGCCTCGCAAATTCTACATAATAACGAGTGCAAATAGGCTTAGCAAGTTAAGCATTATATATTGATAATGTTGCTACGCAGTTTTTACGTTTTTTAAACGTAAGAAGTTATATTTTAATCATTTTAACATTTATATTACAGAAATTAATACAAAATAAATTAAACCTCGCTTTGTTTTTATACAAGGGATGTTATTTTAACAATATTCTACTCAAACTCGTTTTGTTTTCATACAAGGGATGTTATTTTAACAATATTCTACTCAAACACGTTTTGTTTTCATACAAGGGATGTTATTTTAACAATATTCTACTCAAACACGTTTTGTTTTCATACAAGGGATGTTATTTTAACTATTCTACTCAAACTCGTTTTGTTTTCATACAAGGGATGTTATTTTAACAATATTCTACTCAAACTCGTTTTGTTTTCATACAAGGGATGTTATTTTAACTATTCTACTCAAACTCGTTTTGTTTTCATACAAGGGATGTTATTTTAACAATATTCTACTCTAAGACATTGTCCTAACGTCCTTGATTCAGAATATTTAACTACAAACGAATTATAAAGTAAAATATCATGTTTTATGTTGGATCTTTGTCTTACTTAATATTTATTATTATTTACCTTCATTCTTATGTCTGCAATTGCAAAAGATACTTAAAGTATAATTTTTGATAGATTTATTTCATGAAGTAAAGTACAATGTGAAACCAATAAAGTTTTGTTATCTTAAGATATTTATAACTGCTTTCCCTTAACAGAGTGTTTTGACTCTATACATATACGCGCATTTTTTATAAAAAGCATACAAAAATGCATCAGTTGTCATACGACCAACTGATACCAGCGTCACGTCTTCTCATTAATTATTTAATTTTAATTAAATATCAATCAATAATTATTCACATCACAAACACTTTAAGTAATTTCATTGTCAAATAATTAGGTTGGATATAACACGATCTGTCGACTTCAGATATCCATTTGCAGGAACAACTAAGTGCTACACACAACATGGAAAACAAACATTTAGTAATTAAATTGGGGGATATATTTATTCAACAACTATTTATACTAATCATTTTATAAGCATGGAAATGGTAACACCCCAGTATTCAATCACACCTTCTCTCACATTTAATGTTGAGAAAGGATATTTAAATACGAAATTTACACCAGGATGTTTTAAAGTGTCAAAGCTGATTACATGAATATCCAGGTCTTAGAGATAGAGTTACCTAAAATTGTATCATTGGTATGTCAGAAACATTACCTCAGCTACACCTTAATTCCGCAAATAAGAGTTACATTACATAAAGGATATATTTATAATATTACTCCAGAGTAAACTAATGAATTAACACACATTTTTTTCTTCACTAAATATATTACTTGGTGAAACTTCGAGGTCTCAATAAAAGATAAGTTGTTAGGTGTACGTTTTGCAATGAGTTAAAAATAACTTTCCAAAACTGTAATCCTGGCAGACGAAGAATAAACGAACATTCTTTTACACAATATTTAAACTACTTACTGAAAGACAGGGTGAAAATGTTTCATAAAAAACTAAAATTTGTCACCAAAGGACAGAGAGTCGATGTTTTATAAACAATTTAAACTTATAACTGAAAATCAAAGTGACGATGTTTTACAAAAGGGTTAAACTTATACTAAAAGGTAGAGTGATGATTTTTTATAAACAAGGAATATTTGTTAGTGAACGCTAGAGTGTGAATATTTTAAAAACAATTTAAACTTGTTACTTAAGGATAGAGTATCGATGTTTTAAAAATAATTCAACAACAATGTTTTCAAAACAATATTTAAATATGTTACTGAAGGATAAAGTGACGAAGTTTATAAACAATTTAAATTGGTTACTAAAGGACAGAGTGTCGATATTTTATATACAATTTAAACATGTTACTGAAAGACACAGTGACGATGTTTTATAAACAACTTAATCTTCTTACCAAAGGACAGAGAGTCGATGTTTTATAAACAATTTAAACTTATTACCAAAGGACAGAGAGTCGAGGTTTATAAACAATTTAAACTTATTACCAAAGGACAGAGAGTCGATGTTTTATAAACAATTTAAACTTATTACCAAAGGACAGAGAGTCGATGTTTTATAAACAATTTAAACTTATTACCAAAGGACAGAGAGTCGAGGTTTATAAACAATTTAAACTTATTACCAAAGGACAGAGAGTCGATGTTTTATAAACAATTTAAACTTATTACCAAAGGACAGAGAGTCGATGTTTTATAAACAATTTAAACTTATTACCAAAGGACAGAGAGTCGATGTTTTATAAACAATTTAAACTTATTACCAAAGGACAGAGAGTCGATGTTTTCTAAACAATTTAAACTTATTACCAAAGGACAGAGAGTCGATGTTTTATAAACAATTTAAACTTATTACCAAAGGACAGAGAGTCGATGTTTTATAAACAATTTAAACTTATTACCAAAGGACAGAGAGTCGATGTTTCAAAAACAATTTAAACATGTTACTGATGGATAAAGTGTGGATGTTTTATAAACAATTTAAACATGTTACTGATGGATAAAGTGTGGATGTTTTATAAACAATTTAGACATGTTACTGATGTATAAAATGTGGATGTTTTATAAACAATTTAAACATGTTACTGATGGATAAAGTGTGGATGTTTTATAAACAATTTAAACATGTTACTGATGGATAAAGTGTGGATGTTTTATAAACAATTTAAGTTGATTTCTGAAGGATAGAGTGTCTATGTTTTATAAACAATTTAAACATATTACTGAAATATAGAGTGACAATGTTTAAAAAAAATTAAACTCCTTGCTGAATAACAGAGTGCCGATGTTTTATAAACAATTTAGACATATTACTGAAATATAGAGTGACAATGTTTTAAAAAAATTAAACTCCTTGCTGAATAACAGAGTGCCGATGTTTTATAAACAATTAAAACTTGTTACTAAATAATAGAGAGACGATGTTTTACAAACAATGTAAACTTGTTATTGAAGGATAGAGTGACAATGTTTTATGGACAATTTAAACTAGTTACTGATGGAGAGAGTGACGACGTTTTATAAACAACTTAAATTGGTTCGTGAAGGATGGGGAGTAGATGTTTTATATAAAAATTAGAACTTGTTCCTTAATGATAGAGTGATGACATTTTATAAACAATTTAAACATGCTACTGAAGAACAGAGTTTCGAAATTTTATAAACAATTTAAACATGCTACTGAAGGACAGAGTTTCGAAATTTTATAAACAATTTAAACATGCTACTGAAGGACAGAGTTTCGAAATTTTATAAACAATTTAAACATGCTACTGAAGGACAGAGTTTCGAAATTTTATAAACAATTTAAGCTTGTTATTGAAGGATGTGGAATCGATGTTTTATAAAGAACTTAAAATTGTTATTGAATGGCAGGGTGACGTTGTTTCATAAACAATTTAAACTTATTACTGAAGGATAGAGTGTCCATGTCATATAAACAATTTCCATTGTTTACTTAAAAATAGTGTTACGATATTTTATAAGAAATTTAAACTTGTTCCTCAAGGATAGAGTATCGATGTTTTAAAAACAATTTAAACTTGTTACTCAAAAATAGTGTGACAATGTTTTATAAACACTTTAAATTGTTACTGTAGGATAAAGTGACGATTTTTCTAACCAAAATTTTTATTACGTATTTGAACTAATCGTTATAAATATTTCTGATTTGTAGTTTTTCAATGTTTATATAGTGTTGATCCCAGAAAGTTCCTCTTATCCATTGTTCAAAGTAGTTACGTATCCGTGAAAGGATTCTACATTAAACTCACACACAAAACTTAATATAGAATATAATTTTCACTTGCTAATTATTCAAGAACATGAAAAATGTATTTGGAGATAAAAGACTGTTTTATTGAGAATGATGCCATAATATGTATTATATTGTTAGATGTAGGAATATATATGTTCGTCAGATAATCCTAGTGTCTTTTCCGTTTCCGCAGTTTTAATGTCAGCATTCTTTTCCTTGTCGTATTTCAACAACAATTTCCGATCCGTTGTGGTAATGGGTCTCGTTTTAACGCTTTGGGGAAGTGGATGAAACAATATCTGATTCCTCGAAAGTCATCTCTTCTACATTCAAAAGTTCCGTTAGAAAAACTGGATTTCTTAAATTAATTTCTAACTAGAATGTTTTAATATACAGACCTGTCTTCACCTAAAAGCCAGACGTGAGTTCAGGATGTATAATGCACTGATTGTACTATATTAATTTTAATGAATCAAACCTAAGTTTCCATCATCTTTCCCGAAGCAAAATTAATAAAGTAAAGCTTTTATTAAAATATGATAATTACAGTTAATATTAGCAGTCGAAGCGAAGTGCTATTAACCGTACAGTGACTTATAGAAAATCGACTCGTGTGGAGACAACTTATCAATGTTTAAAAAAGTGAATCGTTGAGGAAAGCGCGTCCTGGTGGGTTTCATTCTTTCTGTTTCTTGTTAGATATTCAATCAGTAAAGGCCCAACATGGCCAAGCGTGTTAAGGCGTTCGACTCGTAATCCGAGGGTTGCAGGTTCGAATCCCGGTCGCGCCAAACATGCTCGCCCTTATAGCCGTGGGTGCGTTGTAATGTGACGGTCAATCCCACTATTCGTTGGTAAAAGAGTAGCCCAAGAGTTGGCAGTGGGTGGTGATGACTAGCTGTCTTCCTTCTAGTCTTACACTGCTAAATTAGTGACGGCTAGCGCAGATAGCTCTCGAGTAGCTTTGCGCAAAATTCAAAACAAACAAATCAATCAGTGACACTTTATATGAACATCTGATAAAATCAAATTTAAATAATAATAATTAATAAAATAGTGCTAAATTAAAACAGCCACCAACGTAATAGACTTAATAAAAAGAAAAATATAAATGAACAGGTGTCCTGAAAAGGACCAGTCTAAAGTAGATATTACTCCATACTAACCAGTCAATTTCAACAATGTAAGGAAAGGAGAAAGAAGCCTTGGTGTACCTGACCCTCCTGGGTATAAAAATTATGTATAGACTAAGTATAGACACCATCAAAGTACAGGATGGAGGAAGAGGTCTAGGGTACCTGACCCTACAGGGATTCCACATAATTACCCAAATACTAACACAGAGAAAGCTCGAAACTTTATGAAAGTGAATAATTTCCTGACTACAGTATTAACACACGTAACCATTAGAATTAAAATAAAGTTTTAATTGTATCGCATTTGTGGAAATGAATCGCCAAACTGATATTTAACAAATAAACGCGGCGGTTCTTTTTAAGCCTGTTGTTAAATATTCTAAATGATAGGTCACATTTTGATTGAAATGTCCTGGAATATTTGTTATAAAAGGAATAAAGATACCAATGAAAAATAGCTTTTTAAATAAAATAAATTGACAGGGATCCAACCTGAGACCTTTCGTATGTAAGGCGGATGTGATAACCACTACACCTGCTAAATAACACTGATTATGGAACCAAGACAATGCTATTAAATTATAGATCCTCAATTGTCATTAATGGTGTAAAAGTGATGACAGATCCTATAAGGTAGGGTTAAAAAACGACTTGAGAAACATCTCTAGTGTAGTAAAATTCATGAGAGAACCAGACGGATAGGGTTAAGGTACAACTTCAGAAATATTAATAATGAAGTACAATTGATGATAGAATCAGACAGATAGGGTTAAGGAACGACTTGAGGATAATATTAATTGCGAAGTAAAATTGACGACAGAATCTGGTGGATAAGGCTAAGGAACAACTCAAAAAGTGTCAATAGTGAAATTAAATTGATGGTAGAACATGAATGGTAGGCTTAAGAAACAATTTGAGAAATGTTAATAGTGAACAAACATTGGTGATATAATTTGGATGTTAGAGTTAAGGAACGACTCGAGAAGTGTCAATAGTGAAGTCAAATTTATGATAGAACCTGGATGGTAGGCTTAAGAAATAACTTAAAAGATATCAATAGTGAACTAATATTGATGACAGAACAAAATAAATAAACTTGTTTGTTTTGAACACTTGTAAAAATATATGCTATTGGTATATGCACTAGTTGTTTCTAATTTAGAAACAGTAGACTAGAGAGCTCAGTCTATGAAGCTTATCTACCGTGACTTTTATATATTTGTTTATATTTTTACTAACAGCATTGTAGTAGTTGAGACCTCAGTGTTCGTGAGCAAGACCGAAACATGAATTTTCGAAATTGAAACCTGAGGAATCGATTTCGAGACCTTATAGTAAATTACAGAATGATAAAATGAAACAAAAAGAATAAAAAACAAACTCTGTTAACACATTAACCAAAATCTTTAACATGTTAACCACACAGGCTTTGCTTTTAATACCTATCTCCTCCTACTGGAAAAAAAAAACAAACCCGGCAAAGGTCAACAAATAAAACCAGTATTGGTGTTAGTATCTGTGATCTGTGGAGCCAAACAGGTTCACAACAGATGTGTTGAATATCAGAGTAACTGTTAATAGTTAATGTAAACATGGTCACCAGTTGAGTGTCTTAGAGACTTGTGGTAAACATGGTCACCAGATGAGTGTCTTACAGACTTGTGGTAAACATGGTCACCAGTTGAGGGTCTTACAGACTTGTGTTACACACGGTCACCAGTTAAGGGTCTTACAGACTTGTGGTAAACATGGTCACCAGATGAGTGTCTTACAAACTTGTGGTAAACATGGTCACCAGTTGAGGGTCTTACAGACTTGTGTTACACATGGTCACCAGATGAGTGTCTTACAGACTTGTGGTAAACATGGTCACCAGATGAGTGTCTTACAGACTTGTGGTAAACATGGTCACCAGTTGAGGGTCTTACAGACTTGTGTTACACATGGTCACCAGATGAGTGTCTTACAGACTTGTGGTAAACATGGTCACCAGTTGAGGGTCTTACAGGCTTGTGGTAAACATGGTCACCAGTTGAGGGTCTTACAGACTTGTGGTAAACATGGTCACCAGATGAGTGTCTTACAGACTTGTGGTAAACATGGTCACCAGATGAGTGTCTTACAGACTTGTGGTAAACATGGTCACCAGTTGAGGGTCTTACAGACTTGTAGTAAACATGGTCACCAGTTGAGGGTCTTACAGACTTGTGGTAAGCCTACACGTAACACAACGTGTAATATCAGTTAGTTTTGAATAGCTTATGTTATAATCGTGGATTGGAGTACAAACAATATGGCAGTTTGTAAGGTAAAAAAAAGAGGTGTTATGAACACCATTACAAAGGTGTAGTACCAGCTAGCAAGTTAAACACCTATGATGCTATGCCGTGCCTCGTATGGGCTATATAATCAATATGCAGTGCTTAATAATTCTGGGAAGTTCTAAATATACTGGTGAACTCATCTGTATAGAAGACATTATGACCACTGGTCACCATATCTGTAAACTTTTTCTTCTTCATTTCATTTTTGTAAAATTATTAGGTTTACTAAAGATAATTTCGCTTTAGTTGTAAGTCATTTTAAATGTACCTCAATTGAAGTCTTAAGTCTACCGAACTTCGAGATATTACTCAAGTGTTCTGTTAAAATATAAACTTTGTTCATGGCTCTGTGTCAAAGACTTTGTGATATAAGAGTGTCACAGTTGTTTATTATTCTACATACAACGTAAGGTTCTGTTTAAATGTTAACATTGTGTGAGTTAAAGATAGTGTTTTATTACAGTTTAAAGTTAACTGAATTTTCTTGCGTGATTCTTTGTTATTTTAGTACTTAGATAATTAAACAAAATGACTCAGCTGGTAACTTATACATAAACTTAACCTGTTACTTATGTATTTACAATTTCACAAATTGTTTATTACAATCAGTAAAGGCCCGGGCATGGCCAGGTGGTTAAGACACTGGACACGTAATCCAAGAGTCGCAGGTTCGAGTCCCCGTCACACTAAATATGCTCGCGGTTTCAGCAGTGGAGGTGTCATAATGTGACGGCCAATCCCACTATTCGTTGGTAAAAGAGTTACACACTAAAAACCGGGTTTCGATACCCGTGGTGGGCAGAGCACAGATAGCCCATTGTGTAGCTTTGTGCTTAATTCAAAACAAAAAACTAAAAATTCTTCAAAAACAAACTTACGATATCGTTTCTACAACACCTGTTTTGCTGTGTTGTGAGAACGTTCATAAAATCTGATTGGACAAAATAAGCATCAATTTCTGTACATACAGCATTTCGTGAGAGAAAATAATTTTGAATCAAACAAACAGAATCATTCTGTAAAACAGCAAGATTCGTCTTAGTAACATTATAAATAAAAATATCGGAGGCCTGAGGTATTCACCAGTCTACCTTACAAGATCAACATATCATAAAAGGTTACTATTAAAAGTTCGATAATTCAACATTGAAAGTTTTCAATCGTAACATGTCTGGACGGACCAATTAAAGAAAATTCATATGTAACGCTTGTATTGCCATCTAGTAGTCAACATAAGTAAAATTAAATTATTATTTCTCAGAGCAAAATTATTTAATACGTATTTTCTGTAATCACTCTTTGGAAAACGTTTTCTTGTTATATCATAATTATTCCTAAGTGAATCCTAGTCTTTGTAGAAAAAACTTCTTTAATTACATTCTTGTTTGAAAGATTATTTTCAACTATAATTTTATCACATATTTTATTACAAACATAAAAGGTTAATTAAACAACTGATGTTGTCAGCTACATTTTCAATGTAAACACTAGATTATTGGACTTGTAAATTACTGTTTTAGACAGTGATTCATTGTAAATGTGGATTCTAACTTGTGTGGTTCCACAGCAAGAGGGGGTACCTGGCATGGCCAGGTGGGTTAAGGCGTGCGACTCGTAATCTAAGGGTCGCGGGTTTGAATCACCATCGCGCTAAACATGCTCGCCCTTTCAGCCGTGGGGGCGTTAGAATGTTACGGTCAATCCCACTATTCGTTGGTAAAAGAGTAGCCCAAGAGTTGGCGGTGGGTGGTGATGACTAGCTGCTTTCCCTCTAGTCTTATACTGCTAAATTAGGGACGGCTAGCACAGATAGCCCTCGAGTAGCTTTGTGCGAAATTCAAAACAAAATAAGATCATCAGTGTTGTTAAAAGTATGTTCATTTAGATCATCAGTGTTGTTAAAAGTATGTTCATTTAGATCAGTCGACCTTCGAGAGTGATATTTTTAAAGTTTCTCAGATCGTTAGACCTGTTTTTATGAATCTGTTTTTATCTGTAGAACTTTTTGATGGTTAATTTTAACCTGTTTTAACGTGTTAAGTGTACTGAGTCAATTTCATATGAGCTAATTTTTCCAACCTTATTGGGTATGGGTCAGTTTCTTGACCAGTTACTACATCCGCAGCTGATGTCGAGAAACCACTTGTTGAGAAATTTATGGAAAATCGTTTGTTGAGAAAATATTTTATAGAAACAACGTTTCGACCTTCTTCGGTCACCAAAGAAGGTCGAAACGTTGTTCGCTCTTCTATGTAAAATATTTTCTCAACCCAAACGAGCCGTTTTTGCATATAAACATCCGCAGCTGGTTCGCAACTGAGTTAGAATACTCTTCTTACATATTGATACCTTGGACGTGTCAGTGAAAAAATGTAAAATGTTGAATTAGAGTTGTGTTATCAATTTAACAATCCAACCTGTATAAGGTTATAATCCTTTCAATTACTAAAGACACTCAAGTTATGTAACAATGTCCAATCCAACCTGTATAAGGTTATAATCCTTTCAATTACTAAAGACACTCAAGTTATGTAACAATGTCCAATCCAACCTGTATAAGGTTATAATCCTTTCAATTACTAAAGACACTCAAGTTATGTAACAATGTCCAATCCAACCTGTATAAGGTTATAATCCTTTCAATTACTAAAGACACTCAAGCTATGTAACAATGTCCAATCCAACCTGTATAAGGTTATAATCCTTTCAATTACTAAAGACGCTAAAGTTATGCATTTATTTTCTTACTTTAAAGACGTAATTAAATGGTTCTATAAAATTTATTTAAGCCTACTTTATAACCATAAATTCATCGAAATTGAATTCACTTTTGTGTGCAACATCTGTACGTTTTATGTTACACTTTTACACAAAGAAATTGAATTAGTGTATCTGTTCACCAACAGAGTTGATCATAGAAAGACGGAAGTCTATTTAGCTACGAATTCCTCACTGATGGCACCAGAAGAATGTACCTAGCCAATAGTAACCACTACTGAATCTTGGACTTAATCTAATCGATTAGTGAGATTTGATCCTTATTACTATAACTAAATGTTCAGAACGTATTCTGTAACAACGAGACTGGAACCAAGACCCTTAAGTTTACAGCTTGGCACGCTGACCATAAAGCATCGCCTAGTTCTCCAACTACTCAAGTGTAATGTAAAAAACAATACCGACCACATACATCTTTAAAAATACAAAGTATTCATTATTAAACTTCCCACAGGCAGGATACAATCGCTGTTGTTCAGGGTAGTTAGATGTCACAGATCTGTGGTACGTAACTAAATAACAAGAGAAAAAGTATTACGTGTGTGTATAAACGTCGCTCTTGCTTTCAGTTCAGCAGTGAGAATCTTATCGAAGGTAAAGAGTACGACTGGTGGTCTTTACTACGTGGATTAGTTGTCAATGGAATTTCTTTTCATGCAGAATGTTTAAAAATCCCATGTAATAGTTCAGTTTCTTCTGCTAACGACACAAAGAAAACTAGCAGCATGCCTTGAGAATGAAAGTAAACAGCTGGCGCCCTCTTGACCCTGACAGTAACCAGAAACAACACTGCTCCGTTACATCAAGTTAAGATGCCAGTCCTACTTACGGTTGGCCTGTAATGTCTTGGTATTCTGTAATTAGTCACGACTGTGGGAGGTCTCGACGTAATGTTCGATGCTTGACGGTCCACAGACTAGTCCAGTGTACGGTTTGTGGCCTGAGCACAGCAAGTTCAGAATGTGTCCTACGTACGTAGCGGGTAGATTTAAAATGTTTATAATTCTTCTGTGCTACGCTCTCCAGAATCGACTGGTGCTGGCTTCCTGGAGTCTCGAAAAAGAAAATGAAGACACTTCTAAAAGTCTGGACTTTATGAGTAACAAGTGGTTCAATATTCCACCTGGATTACACCAAGTTCTGACGTCAATCGAAGACAAGCTTCGTAATATGGATGCTTTTGGTCATACGCTGAAACTAGCAAGGCTGGACTTCTTCATGGATCAACTGACCCGCAGGCTGGAGAACATTGAGACCAAACTGGGGGCACTAGAAACCACCTTCGACGTGCGAATAAAGAAAGTGGAAGAGGTTATAATGGGTAAGGACATCAAAGAAGAATTGACCAATGAACATCTATCTCGGAAAATGTCCAACATAAATGATAAACTAAACAACAAAGTGGCTTTTCTTGATGCTAAAATTGATATTCGAACTGAAAGTATAACAAACAAACTGGAACTCTTTCAGAGGGACGTTCAAGGAGCGATAGACGACGTGTTGGAGAAGTTGGTTAAAAGTGACGAGAGAATTGCACAGTTTGAAAGCGCCGTCTTGACGAAGCTGCAGATGTTTGACGACATTCGACGTAACTTTAACGATATTCATCTCTTTCTGAAAGAGAAACTGATGACCCTCATGAAGGACCAGATCGTATGCATGGAATCCAGGGTTGAAAACATGACTATTCATTTGATTCAAGAAAATATACAAACATTTCGGAAAGACATGAGTAGAGAGTGTGCGAAAATCGGAGAGTCTATAGAAATAGCCCACAAGCAGTTGAGTAACATCACTTCTGTGTTTTCAAGAGACAACCGAATTCGGAGTTCTTTTTTAACAAACAGTAGTCTAACAGCGGCATCTAATGGTGCTTTAGTTAAGAACCTCACACTTACAATTGACAGAGCCATCTCAGAAGGCAAGAAGAAATTTTCCGAGCTCGATTCTAACATGGAACTTTACACACAAAAAATTATTAATGGAATACAACAAGTGTCTAAAACATCGAATGAAATCAAGTCATTTATTCTCACTTCCATCGAGAAAGAAAACAATACAAGAAATCTTGTTCGAGACGAATTTCGCAAACTCCAAAAACAGATTGAACCTCTTCCAGTCATAGAACCTCGACTTTCCCAACTGGTCGACCAGAAGGTTCATGAACTAAGCAAATCCGTCGACAGCAGCTTTGCAACCCTTCTTGTTGCCCAAAACACATTTATTTCTTCCTGTAACAAAATCCAGGAAGAAGAAACACATGTATATGACATACTTCAGCAAATTGTCTTTGAGATGCGGAACAGGTCAGTGAATGACATCTACCGGATCAGTTCTGACATCCAACTGCACAGTGCCGACGTAGAAAAAACTTTATCTGGTATCTTGTCTTCGATAGAACTGGTGGGAAATAACACAGCGGAGGAGATAAGACGTGAGTTTAAGACAATTTCTAAAGACCTTAGTGGAAAGTGTGTCCCCTCAGGTAAGGAACGTAAAAATTCCACTCAGGTACAAAGACTGCTTGACAAAACTTACAACCATAGTGACGCAGTCCAGTTTGAAGACACAAAACATCATAATTATCAAACACAGTGATAATAAAGTAAATAACAATGACATCTCAGTCATAATTATCAAACACAGTGATAATAAAGTAAATAACAATGACATCTCATTCATAATTATCAAACACAGTGATAATAAAGTAAATAACAATGACATCTCAGTCATAATTATCAAACACAGTGATAATAAAGTAAATAACAATGACATCTCATCAAATAATTATCAAATAACAGTGATAATATAAGTAAATAACAATGACATCTCATTCATAATTATCAAACACAGTGATAATAAAGTAAATAACAATGACATCTCAGTCATAATTATCAAACACAGTGATAATAAAGTAAATAACAATGACATCTCATTCATAATTATCAAACACAGTGATAATAAAGTAAATAACAATGACATCTCATTCATAATTATCAAACACAGTGATAATAAAGTAAATAACAATGACATCTCATTCATAATTATCAAACACAGTGATAATAAAGTAAATAACAATGACATCTCATTCATAATTATCAAACACAGTGATAATAAAGTAAATAACAATGACATCTCAGTCATAATAAAGTAAATAACAATGACATCTCAGTCATAATTATCAAAACTGTGATAATAAAGTAAATAATTATCAAACAATGACATCTCAGTCATAATTATCAAACACAGTGATAATAAAGTAAATAACAATGACATCTCAGTCATAATTATCAAACACAGTGATAATAAAGTAAATAACAATGACATCTCATTCATAATTATCAAACACAGTGATAATAAAGTAAATAACAATGACATCTCAGTCATAATTATCAAACACAGTGATAATAAAGTAAATAACAGTGATAATAAAGTAAATAACAATGACATCTCAGTCATAATTATCAAACACAGTGATAATAAAGTAAATAACAATGACATCTCATTCATAATTATCAAACACAGTGATAATAAAGTAAATAACAATGACATCTCAGTCATAATTATCAAACACAGTGATAATAAAGTAAATAACAATGACATCTCATTCATAATTATCAAACACAGTGAGTAATAAATAAAAACAATGACATCTCATTCATAATTATCAAAACAATGACATCTCATCTCATAATTATCAAACACAGTGATAATAAAGTAAATAACAATGACATCTCATTCATAATTATCAAACACAGTGATAATAAAGTAAATAACAATGACATCTCAGTCATAATTATCAAACACAGTGATAATAAAGTAAATAACAATGACAGTGATAATAAAGTAAATCTCATCTTCATAATTATCAAACACAGTGATAATAAAGTAAATAACAATGACATCTCAGTCATAATTATCAAACACAGTGATAATAAAGTAAATAACAATGACATCTCAGTCATAATTATCAAACACAGTGATAATAAAGTAAATAACAATGACATCTCAGTCATAATTATCAAACACAGTGATAATAAAGTAAATAACAATGACATCTCAGTCATAATTATCAAACACAGTGATAATAAAGTAAATAACAATGACATCTCAGTCATAATTATCAAACACAGTGATAATAAAGTAAATAACAATGACATCTCATTCATAATTATCAAACACAGTGATAATAAAGTAAATAACAATGACATCTCAGTCATAATTATCAAACACAGTGATAATAAAGTAAATAACAATGACATCTCATTCATAATTATCAAACACAGTGATAATAAAGTAAATAACAATGACATCTCAGTCATAATTATCAAACACAGTGATAATAAAGTAAATAACAATGACATCTCAGTCATAATTATCAAACACAGTGATAATAAAGTAAATAACAATGACATCTCAGTCATAATTATCAAACACAGTGATAATAAAGTAAATAACAATGACATCTCATTCATAATTATCAAACACAGTGATAATAAAGTAAATAACAATGACATCTCATTCATAATTATCAAACACAGTGATAATAAAGTAAATAACAATGACATCTCAGTCATAATTATCAAACACATTGATAATAAAGTAAATAACAATGACATCTCAGTCATAATTATCAAACACAGTGATAATAAAGTAAATAACAATGACATCTCATTCATAATTATCAAACACAGTGATAATAAAGTAAATAACAATGACATCTCAGTCATAATTATCAAACATAGTGATAATAAAGTAAATAACAATGACATCTCATTCATAATTATCAAACACAATGATAACAAAGTTAATAACAATGACATCTCAGTCATAATTATCAAACACAGTGATAAAGTAAATAAATAAAGTAAATAACAATGACATCTCATGACATCATAATTATCAAACACAGTGATAATAAAGTAAATAACAATGACATCTCAGTCATAATTATCAAACACAGTGATAATAAAGTAAATAACAATGACATCTCAGTCATAATTATCAAACACAGTGATAATAAAGTAAATAACAATGACATCTCATTCATAATTATCAAACACAGTGATAATAAAGTAAATAACAATGACATCTCAGTCATAATTATCAAACACAGTGATAATAAAGTAAATAACAATGACATCTCAGACATAATTAACAAACACAGTGATAAAAAAGTAAATAACAATGACATCTCAGTCATAATTATCAAACACAGTGATAATAAAGTAAATAACAATGACATCTCAGTCATAATTATCAAACACAGTGATAATAAAGTAAATAACAGTGATAATAAAGTAAATAACAATGACATCTCAGTCATAATTATCAAACACAGTGATAACAAAGTAAATAACAATGACATCTCAGTCATAATTATCAAACACAGTGATAATAAAGTAAATAACAATGACATCTCAGTCATAATTATCAAACACAGTGATAATAAAGTAAATAACAATGACATCTCATTCATAATTATCAAACACAGTGATAATAAAGTAAATAACAATGACATCTCAGTCATAATTATCAAACACAGTGATAATAAAGTAAATAACAATGACATCTCATTCATAATTATCAAACACAGTGATAATAAAGTAAATAACAATGACATCATAATTATCATAATCATAATTATCAAATCACAGTGATAATAAAGTAAATAACAATGACATCTCATTCATAATTATCAAACACAGTGATAATAAAGTAAATAACAATGACATCTCATTCATAATTATCAAACACAGTGATAATAAAGTAAATAACAATGACATCTCAGTCATAATTATCAAACACAGTCATAATAAAGTAAATAACAATGACATCTCAATGACATCTCAGTTCATAATTATCAAACACAGTGATAATAAAGTAAATAACAATGACATCTCATTATCATAATTATCAAACACAGTGATAATTATGTATAATAAAGTAAATAACAATGACATCTCATTCATAATTATCAAACAACATCTGTCATAATTATCAAACACAGTGATAATAAAGTAAATAACAATGACATCTCAGTCATAATTATCAAACACAGTGATAATAAAGTAAATAACAATGACATCTCATTCATAATTATCAAACACAGTGATAATAAAGTAAATAACAATGACATCTCAGTCATAATTATCAAACACAGTGATAATAAAGTAAATAACAATGACATCTCAGTCATAATTATCAAACACAGTGATAATAAAGTAAATAACAATGACATCTCAGTCATAATTATCAAACACAGTGATAATAAAGTAAATAACAATGACATCTCAGTCATAATTATCAAACACAGTGATAATAAAGTAAATAACAATGACATCTCAGTCATAATTATCAAACACAGTGATAATAAAGTAAATAACAATGACATCTCATTCATAATTATCAAACACAGTGATAATAAAGTAAATAACAATGACATCTCAGTCATAATTATCAAACACAGTGATAATAAAGTAAATAACAATGACATCTCAGTCATAATTATCAAACACAGTGATAATAAAGTAAATAACAATGACATCTCATTCATAATTATCAAACACAGTGATAATAAAGTAAATAACAATGACATCTCATTCATAATTATCAAACACAGTGATAATAAAGTAAATAACAATGACATCTCATTCATAATTATCAAACACAGTGATAATAAAGTAAATAACAATGACATCTCATTCATAATTATCAAACACAGTGATAATAAAGTAAATAACAATGACATCTCAGTCATAATTATCAAACACAGTGATAATAAAGTAAATAACAATGACATCTCAGTCATAATTATCAAACACAGTGATAATAAAGTAAATAACAATGACATCTCAGTCATAATTATCAAACACAGTGATAATAAAGTAAATAACAATGACATATGTCATAATTATCAAACACAGTGATAATAAAGTAAATAACAATGACATCTCAGTCATAATTATCAAACACAGTGATAATAAAGTAAATAACAATGACATCTCAGTCATAATTATCAAACACAGTGATAAATAAATAAATAACAATGACATCTCATCTCATAATTATCAAACACAGTGATAATAAAGTAAATAACAATGACATCTCAGTCATAATTATCAAACACAGTGATAATAAAGTAAATAACAATGACATCTCAGTCATAATTATCAAACACAGTGATAATAAAGTAAATAACAATGACATCTCAGTCATAATTATCAAACACAGTGATAATAAAGTAAATAACAATGACATCTCAGTCATAATTATCAAACACAGTGATAATAAAGTAAATAACAATGACATCTCATTCATAATTATCAAACACAGTGATAATAAAGTAAATAACAATGACATCTCAGTCATAATTATCAAACACAGTGATAATAAAGTAAATAACAATGACATCTCATTCATAATTATCAAACACAGTGATAATAAAGTAAATAACAATGACATCTCAGTCATAATTATAATTATCAAACATAATAAAGTAAATAACAATGACATCTCAGTCATAATTATCAAACACAGTGATAATAAAGTAAATAACAATGACATCTCAGTCATAATTATCAAACACAGTGATAATAAAGTAAATAACAATGACATCTCATTCATAATTATCAAACACAGTGATAATAAAGTAAATAACAATGACATCTCATTTATAATTATCAAACACAGTGATAATAAAGTAAATAACAATGACATCTCAGTCATAATTATCAAACACAGTGATAATAAAGTAAATAACAATGACATCTCATCATAATTATCAAACACAGTGATAATAAAGTAAATAACAATGACATCTCATCATAATTATCAAACACTGATAATAAAGTAAATAACAATGACATCACATTCATAATTATCAAACTCAGTGATAATAAATTAAATAACAATGACATCTCATTCATAATTTTTAAAACAGTAATAATAAAGTAAATAACAATGTGATAAAGTAAATAACAATGACATCTCAGTCATAATTATCAAACACAGTGATAATAAAGTAAATAACAATGACATCTCAGTCATAATTATCAAAACACAATGACATCTCAGTCATAATTATCAAACACAGTGATAATAAAGTAAATAACAATGACATCTCAGTCATAATTATCAAACACAGTGATAATAAAGTAAATAACAATGATATCAAACACAGTGATAATAAAGTAAATAACAATGATATCTCATTCATAATTATCAAACACAGTGATAATAAAGTAAATAACAATGACATCTCATTCATAATTATCAAACACAGTGATAATAAAGTAAATAACAATGACATCTCAGTCATAATTATCAAACACAGTGATAATAAAGTAAATAACAATGACATCTCAGTTATAATTATCAAACACAGTGATAATAAAGTAAATAACAATGACATCTCAGTCATAATTATCAAACACAGTGATAATAAAGTAAATAACAATGACATCTCAGTCATAATTATCAAACACAGTGATAATAAAGTAAATAACAATGACATCTCAGTCATAATTATCAAACACAGTGATAATAAAGTAAATAACAATGACATCTCAGTCATAATTATCAAACACAGTGATAATAAAGTAAATAATAACGACATCTCAGTCATAATTATCAAACACAGTGATAATAAAGTAAATAACAATGACATCTCAGTCATAATTATCAAACACAGTGATAATAAAGTAAATAACAATGACATCTCAGTCATAATATATCAAACACAGTGATTATAAAGTAAATAACAATGACATCTCAGTCATAATTATCAAACACAGTGATAATAAAGTAAATAACAATGACATCTCAGTCATAATTATCAAACACAGTGATAATAAAGTAAATAACAATGACATCTCATGACATCTCAGTCATAATTATCAAACACAGTGATAATAAAGTAAATAACAATGACATCTCATGACATCTCATAATTATCAAACACAGTGATAATAAAGTAAATAACAATGACATCTCATTCATAATTATCAAACACAGTGATAATAAAGTAAATAACAATGACATCTCATCATAATTATCAGTGATAATAAAGTAAATAACAATGACATCTCAGTCATAATTATCAAACACAGTGATAATAAAGTAAATAACAATGACATCTCATTCATAATTATCAAACACAGTGATAATAAAGTAAATAACAATGACATCTCAGTCATAATTATCAAACACAGTGATAATAAAGTAAATAACAATGACATCTCAGTCATAATTATCAAACACAGTGATAATAAAGTAAATAACAATGACATCTCATCATAATTATCAAACACAGTGATAATAAAGTAAATAACAATGACATCTCAGTCATAATTATCAAACACAGTGATAATAAAGTAAATAACAATGACATCTCATTCATAATTATCAAACACAGTGATAATAAAGTAAA
Source organism: Tachypleus tridentatus (assembly GCF_004210375.1). NCBI lineage: Eukaryota > Metazoa > Arthropoda > Merostomata > Xiphosura > Limulidae > Tachypleus > Tachypleus tridentatus. Next base: position 2,047,335 of record NC_134829.1, on the reverse strand, counting down.
TAACAATGACATCTCAGTCATAATTATCAAACACAGTGATAATAAAGTAAATAACAATGACATCTCATTCATAATTATCAAACACAGTGATAATAAAGTAAATAACAATGACATCTCAGTCATAATTATCAAACACAGTGATAATAAAGTAAATAACAATGACATCTCAGTCATAATTATCAAACACAGTGATAATAAAGTAAATAACAATGACATCTCAGTCATAATTATCAAACACAGTGATAATAAAGTAAATAACAATGACATCTCATTCATAATTATCAAACACAGTGATAATAAAGTAAATAACAATGACATCTCATTCATAATTATCAAACACAGTGATAATAAAGTAAATAACAATGACATCTCATTCATAATTATCAAACACAGTGATAATAAAGTAAATAACAATGACATCTCAGTCATAATTATCAAACACAGTGATAATAAAGTAAATAACAATGACATCTCATTCATAATTATCAAACACAGTGATAATAAAGTAAATAACAATGACATCTCAGTCATAATTATCAAACACAGTGATAATAAAGTAAATAACAATGACATCTCATTATCATAATTATCAAACACAGTGATAATAAAGTAAATAACAATGACATCTCAGTCATAATTATCAAACACAGTGATAATAAAGTAAATAACAATGACATCTCAGTTATAATTATCAAACACAGTGATAATAAAGTAAATAACAATGACATCTCATCTCATTCATAATTATCAAACACAGTGATAATAAAGTAAATAACAATGACATCTCAGTCATAATTATCAAACACAGTGATAATAAAGTAAATAACAATGACATCTCAGTCATAATTATCAAACACAGTGATAATAAAGTAAATAACAATGACATCTCAGTCATAATTATCAAACACAGTGATAATAAAGTAAATAACAATGACATCTCAGTCATAATTATCAAACACAGTGATAATAAAGTAAATAACAATGACATCTCAGTCATAATTATCAAACACAGTGATAATAAAGTAAATAACAATGACATCTCAGTCATAATTATCAAACACAGTGATAATAAAGTAAATAACAATGACATCTCAGTCATAATTATCAAACACAGTGATAATAAAGTAAATAACAATGACATCTCATTCATAATTATCAAACACAGTGATAATAAAGTAAATAACAATGACATCTCATTCATAATTATCAAACACAGTGATAATAAAGTAAATAACAATGACATCTCAGTCATAATTATCAAACACAGTGATAATAAAGTAAATAACAATGACATCTCAGTTATAATTATCAAACACAGTGATAATAACATAATTATCAAACACAGTGATAATAAAGTAAATAACAATGACATCTCAGTCATAATTATCAAACACAGTGATAATAAAGTAAATAACAATGACATCTCAGTCATAATTATCAAACACAGTGATAATAAAGTAAATAACAATGACATCTCAGTCATAATTATCAAACACAGTGATAATAAAGTAAATAACAATGACATCTCAGTCATAATTATCAAACACAGTGATAATAAAGTAAATAACAATGATAATAAAGTAAATAACAATGACATCTCAGTCATAATTATCAAACACAGTGATAATAAAGTAAATAACAATGACATCTCATTCATAATTATCAAACACAGTGATAATAAAGTAAATAACAATGACATCTCATTATCATAATTATCAAACACAGTGATAATAAAGTAAATAACAATGACATCTCATTCATAATTATCAAACACAGTGATAATAAAGTAAATAACAATGACATCTCATTCATAATTATCAAACACAGTGATAATAAAGTAAATAACAATGACATCTCATTCATAATTATCAAACACAGTGATAATAAAGTAAATAACAATGACATCTCAGTCATAATTATCAAACACAGTGATAATAAAGTAAATAACAATGACATCTCAGTCATAATTATCAAACACAGTGATAATAAAGTAAATAACAATGACATCACATTCATAATTATCAAACACAGTGATAATAAAGTAAATAACAATGACATCTCATTCATAATTATCAAACACAGTGATAATAAAGTAAATAACAATGACATCTCAGTCATAATTATCAAACACAGTGATAATAAAGTAAATAACAATGACATCTCAGTCATAATTATCAAACACAGTGATAATAAAGTAAATAACAATGACATCTCAGTCATAATTATCAAACACAGTGATAATAAAGTAAATAACAATGACATCTCAGTCATAATTATCAAACACAGTGATAATAAAGTAAATAACAATGACATCTCAGTCATAATTATCAAACACAGTGATAATAAAGTAAATAACAATGACATCTCAGTCATAATTATCAAACACAGTGATAATAAAGTAAATAACAATGACATCTCAGTCATAATTATCAAACACAGTGATAATAAAGTAAATAACAATGACATCTCAGTCATAATTATCAAACACAGTGATAATAAAGTAAATAACAATGACATCTCAGTCATAATTATCAAACACAGTGATAATAAAGTAAATAACAATGACATCTCAGTCATAATTATCAAACACAGTGATAATAAAGTAAATAACAATGACATCTCAGTCATAATTATCAAACACAGTGATAATAAAGTAAATAACAATGACATCTCAGTCATAATTATCAAACACAGTGATAATAAAGTAAATAACAATGACATCTCATCTCATATCATAATTATCAAAACACAGTGATCAAACACAGTGATAATAAAGTAAATAACAATGACATCTCATTCATAATTATCAAACACAGTGATAATAAAGTAAATAACAATGACATCTCAGTCATAATTATCAAACACAGTGATAATAAAGTAAATAACAATGACATCTCATTCATAATTATCAAACACAGTGATAATAAAGTAAATAACAATGACATCTCAGTCATAATTATCAAACACAGTGATAATAAAGTAAATAACAATGACATCTCATTCATAATTATCAAACACAGTGATAATAAAGTAAATAACAATGACATCTCAGTCATAATTATCAAACACAGTGATAATAAAGTAAATAACAATGACATCTCAGTCATAATTATCAAACACAGTGATAATAAAGTAAATAACAATGACATCTCAGTCATAATTATCAAACACAGTGATAATAAAGTAAATAACAATGACATCTCAGTCATAATTATCAAACACAGTGATAATAAAGTAAATAACAATGACATCTCAGTCATAATTATCAAACACAGTGATAATAAAGTAAATAACAATGACATCTCAGTCATAATTATCAAACACAGTGATAATAAAGTAAATAACAATGACATCTCATTCATAATTATCAAACACAGTGATAATAAAGTAAATAACAATGACATCTCAGTCATAATTATCAAACACAGTGATAATAAAGTAAATAACAATGACATCTCAGTCATAATTATCAAACACAGTGATAATAAAGTAAATAACAATGACATCTCAGTCATAATTATCAAACACAGTGATAATAAAGTAAATAACAATGACATCTCAGTCATAATTATCAAACACAGTGATAATAAAGTAAATAACAATGACATCTCAGTCATAATTATCAAACACAGTGATAATAAAGTAAATAACAATGACATCTCATTCATAATTATCAAACACAGTGATAATAAAGTAAATAACAATGACATCTCAGTCATAATTATCAAACACAGTGATAATAAAGTAAATAACAATGACATCTCATTCATAATTATCAAACACAGTGATAATAAAGTAAATAACAATGACATCTCATTCATAATTATCAAACACAGTGATAATAAGTGATAATAAAGTAAATAACAATGACATCTCAGTCATAATTATCAAACACAGTGATAATAAAGTAAATAACAATGACATCTCAGTCATAATTATCAAACACAGTGATAATAAAGTAAATAACAATGACATCTCAGTCATAATTATCAAACACAGTGATAATAAAGTAAATAACAATGACATCTCAGTCATAATTATCAAACACAGTGATAATAAAGTAAATAACAATGACATCTCAGTCATAATTATCAAACACAGTGATAATAAAGTAAATAACAATGACATCTCAGTCATAATTATCAAACACAGTGATAATAAAGTAAATAACAAACATCTCACAGTGATCATAATTATCAAACACAGTGATAATAAAGTAAATAACAATGACATCTCAGTCATAATTATTAAACTCAGTGATAATAAATAAAACAATGACATCTCAGTCATAATTATCAAACATAGTGATAATAAAGTAAATAACAATATCTCAGTCATAATTATCAAACACAGTGATAATAAAGTAAATAACAATGACATCTCAGTCATAATTATCAAACACAGTGATAATAAAGTAAATAACAATGACATCTCATTCATAATTATCAAACACAGTGATAATAAAGTAAATAACAATGACATCTCATTCATAATTATCAAACACAGTGATAATAAAGTAAATAACAATGACATCTCATTCATAATTATCAAACACAGTGATAATAAAGTAAATAACAATGACATCTCATTCATAATTATCAAACACAGTGATAATAAAGTAAATAACAATGACATCTCATTCATAATTATCAAACACAGTGATAATAAAGTAAATAACAATGACATCTCATTCATAATTATCAAACACAGTGATAATAAAGTAAATAACAATGACATCTCATTCATAATTATCAAACACAGTGATAATAAAGTAAATAACAATGACATCTCAGTCATAATTATCAAACACAGTGATAATAAAGTAAATAACAATGACACATCTCAGTGATAATAAAGTAAATAACAATGTCATAATTATCAAACACAGTGATAATAAAGTAAATAACAATGACATCTCATTCATAATTATCAAACACAGTGATAATAAAGTAAATAACAATGACATCTCAGTCATAATTATCAAACACAGTGATAATAAAGTAAATAACAATGACATCTCAGTCATAATTATCAAACACAGTGATAATAAAGTAAATAACAATGACATCTCAGTCATAATTATCAAACACAGTGATAATAAAGTAAATAACAATGACATCTCAGTCATAATTATCAAACACAGTGATAATAAAGTAAATAACAATGACATCTCAGTCATAATTATCAAACACAGTGATAATAAAGTAAATAACAATGACATCTCAGTCATAATTATCAAACACAGTGATAATAAAGTAAATAACAATAACATCTCAGTCATAATTATCAAACACAGTGATAGTGATAAAGTAAATAACAATGACATCTCAGTCATAATTATCAAACACAGTGATAATAAAGTAAATAACAATGACATCTCAGTCATAATTATCAAACACAGTGATAATAAAGTAAATAACAATGACATCTCATTCATAATTATCAAACACAGTGATAATAAAGTAAATAACAATGACATCTCAGTCATAATTATCAAACAATGACATCTCAGTCATAATTATCAAACACAGTGATAATAAAGTAAATAAAAATGACATCTCAGTCATAATTATCAAACACAGTGATAATAAAGTAAATAACAATGACATCTCATTCATAATTATCAAACACAGTGATAATAAAGTAAATAACAATGACATCTCAGTCATAATTATCAAACACAGTGATAATAAAGTAAATAACAATGACATCTCATTCATAATTATCAAACACAGTGATAATAAAGTAAATAACAATGACATCTCAGTCATAATTATCAAACACAGTGATAATAAAGTAAATAACAATGACATCTCAGTCATAATTATCAAACACAGTGATAATAAAGTAAATAACAATGACATCTCAGTCATAATTATCAAACACAGTGATAATAAAGTAAATAACAATGACATCTCAGTCATAATTATCAAACACAGTGATAATAAAGTAAATAACAATGACATCTCATTCATAATTATCAAACACAGTGATAATAAAGTAAATAACAATGACATCTCAGTCATAATTATCAAACACAGTGATAATAAAGTAAATAACAATGACATCTCAGTCATAATTATCAAACACAGTGATAATAAAGTAAATAACAATGACATCTCAGTCATAATTATCAAACACAGTGATAATAAAGTAAATAACAATGACATCTCAGTCATAATTATCAAACACAGTGATAATAAAGTAAATAACAATGACATCTCAGTCATAATTATCAAACACAGTGATAATAAAGTAAATAACAATGACATCTCAGTCATAATTATCAAACACAGTGATAATAAAGTAAATAACAATGACATCTCAGTCATAATTATCAAACACAGTGATAATAAAGTAAATAACAATGACATCTCATTCATAATTATCAAACACAGTGATAATAAAGTAAATAACAATGACATCTCAGTCATAATTATCAAACACAGTGATAATAAAGTAAATAACAATGACATCTCAGTCATAATTATCAAACACAGTGATAATAAAGTAAATAACAATGACATCTCAGTCATAATTATCAAACACAGTGATAATAAAGTAAATAACAATGACATCTCATTCATAATTATCAAACACAGTGATAATAAAGTAAATAACAATGACATCTCAGTCATAATTATCAAACACAGTGATAATAAAGTAAATAACAATGACATCTCAGTCATAATTATCAAACACAGTGATAATAAAGTAAATAACAATGACATCTCAGTCATAATTATCAAACACAGTGATAATAAAGTAAATAACAATGACATCTCAGTCATAATTATCAAACACAGTGATAATAAAGTAAATAACAATGACATCTCAGTCATAATTATCAAACACAGTGATAATAAAGTAAATAACAATGACATCTCAGTCATAATTATCAAACACAGTGATAGTGATAATAAAGTAAATAACAATGACATCTCAGTCATAATTATCAAACACAGTGATAATAAAGTAAATAACAATGACATCTCATTCATAATTATCAAACACAGTGATAATAAAGTAAATAACAATGACATCTCATTCATAATTATCAAACACAGTGATAATAAAGTAAATAACAATGACATCTCAAATAACAATGACATCTCATAATTAAATAACAAACACAGTGATAAAGTAAATAACAATGACATCTCAGTCATAATTATCAAATACATTGATAACAAAGTAAATAACAATAACATCTCAGTCATAATTATCAAACACAGAGATAATAATGTAAATAACAATGACATCTCATCATAATTATCAAACACAGTGATAATAAAGTAAATAACAATGACATCTCAGTCATAATTATCAAACACAGTGATAATAAAGTAAATAACAATGACATCTCAGTCATAATTATCAAACACAGTGATAATAAAGTAAATAACAATGACATCTCAGTCATAATTATCAAACACAGTGATAATAAAGTAAATAACAATGACATCTCAGTCATAATTATCAAACACAGTGATAATAAAGTAAATAACAATGACATCTCAGTCATAATTATCAAACACAGTGATAATAAAGTAAATAACAATGACATCTCAGTCATAATTATCAAACACAGTGATAATAAAGTAAATAACAATGACATCTCATTCATAATTATCAAACACAGTGATAATAAAGTAAATAACAATGACATCTCATTCATAATTATCAAACACAGTGATAATAAAGTAAATAACAATGACATCTCATTCATAATTATCAAACACAGTGATAATAAAGTAAATAACAATGACATCTCATTCATAATTATCAAACACAGTGATAATAAAGTAAATAACAATGACATCTCATTCATAATTATCAAACACAGTGATAATAAAGTAAATAACAATGACATCTCATTCATAATTATCAAACACAGTGATAATAAAGTAAATAATGACATCTCATTCATAAATCAAACACAATGACATCTCAGTCATAATTATCAAACACAGTGATAATAAAGTAAATAACAATGACATCTCATTCATAATTATCAAACACAGTGATAATAAAGTAAATAACAATGACATCTGATAATAAAGTAAATAACAATGACATCTCATAATTATCAAACACAGTGATAATAAAGTAAATAACAATGACATCTCAGTCATAATTATCAAACACAGTGATAATAAAGTAAATAACAATGACATCTCAGTCATAATTATCAAACACAGTGATAATAAAGTAAATAACAATGACAATGACATCTCAGTCATAATTATCAAACACAGTGATAATAAAGTAAATAACAATGACATCTCAGTCATAATTATCAAACACAGTGATAATAAAGTAAATAACAATGACATCTCAGTCATAATTATCAAACACAGTGATAATAAAGTAAATAACAATGACATCTCAGTTATAATTATCAAACACAGTGATAATAAAGTAAATAACAATGACATCTCAGTCATAATTATCAAACACAGTGATAATAAAGTAAATAACAATGACATCTCAGTCATAATTATCAAACACAGTGATAATAAAGTAAATAACAATGACATCTCAGTCATAATTATCAAACACAGTGATAATAAAGTAAATAACAATGACATCTCAGTCATAATTATCAAACACAGTGATAATAAAGTAAATAACAATGACATCTCATTCATAATTATCAAACACAGTGATAATAAAGTAAATAACAATGACATCTCATTCATAATTATCAAACACAGTGATAATAAAGTAAATAACAATGACATCTCAGTCATAATTATCAAACACAGTGATAATAAAGTAAATAACAATGATATTATCAAACACAGTGATAATAAAGTAAATAACAATGACATCTCAGTCATAATTATCAAACACAGTGATAATAAAGTAAATAACAATGACATCTCAGTCATAATTATCAAACACAGTGATAATAAAGTAAATAACAATGACATCTCAGTCATAATTATCAAACACAGTGATAATAAAGTAAATAACAATGACATCTCAGTCATAATTATCAAACACAGTGATAATAAAGTAAATAACAATGACATCTCAGTCATAATTATCAAACACATTGATAATAAAGTAAATAACAATGACATCTCAGTCATAATAAAGTAAATAACAATGACATCTCTGTTATAATTATCAAAACAGTGATAATAAAGTAAATAACAATGACATCTCAGTCATAATTATCAAACACAGTGATAATAAAGTAAATAACAATGACATCTCAGTCATAATTATCAAACACAGTGATAATAAAGTAAATAACAATGACATCTCATTCATAATTATCAAACACAGTGATAATAAAGTAAATAACAATGACATCTCAGTCATAATTATCAAACACAGTGATAATAAAGTAAATAACAATGACATCTCAGTCATAATTATCAAACACAGTGATAATAAAATAAATAACAATGACATCTCATTCATAATTATCAAACACAGTGATAATAAAGTAAATAACAATGACATCTCATTCATAATTATCAAACACAGTGATAATAAAGTAAATAACAATGACATCTCAGTCATAATTATCAAACACAGTGATAATAAAGTAAATAACAATGACATCTCAGTCATAATTATCAAACACAGTGATAATAAAGTAAATAACAATGACATCTCAGTCATAATTATCAAACACAGTGATAATAAAGTAAATAACAATGACATCTCAGTCATAATTATCAAACACAGTGATAATAAAGTAAATAACAATGACATCTCAGTCATAATTATCAAACACAGTGATAATAAAGTAAATAACAATGACATCTCAGTCATAATTATCAAACACAGTGATAATAAAGTAAATAACAATGACATCTCAGTCATAATTATCAAACACAGTGATAATAAAGTAAATAACAATGACATCTATCATAAACACAGTCATAATAAAGTAAATAACAATGACATCTCAGTCATAATTATCAAACACAGTGATAATAAAGTAAATAACAATGACATCTCTCATAATTCATAATTATCAAAACACAGTGATAATAAAGTAAATAACAATGACATCTCAGTCATAATTATCAAACACAGTGATAATAAAGTAAATAACAATGACATCTCAGTCATAATTATCAAACACAGTGATAATAAAGTAAATAACAATGACATCTCAGTTATAATTATCAAACACTGTGATAATAAAGTAAATAACAATGACATCTCATTCATAATTATCAAACACAGTGATAATAAAGTAAATAACAATGACATCTGTCATAATTATCAAACACAGTGATAATAAAGTAAATAACAATGACATCTCATTCATAATTATCAAACACAGTGATAATAAAGTAAATAACAATGACATCTCATTCATAATTATCAAACACAGTGATAATAAAGTAAATAACAATGACATCTCAGTCATAATTATCAAACACAGTGATAATAAAGTAAATAACAATGACATCTCAGTCATAATTATCAAACACAGTGATAATAAAGTAAATAACAATGACATCTCAGTCATAATTATCAAACACAGTGATAATAAAGTAAATAACAATGACATCTCAGTCATAATTATCAAACACAGTGATAATAAAGTAAATAACAATGACATCTCAGTCATAATTATCATAATTATCAAACACAGTGATAATAAAGTAAATAACAATGACATCTCAGTCATAATTATCAAACACAGTGATAATAAAGTAAATAACAATGACATCTCAGTCATAATTATCAAACACAGTGATAATAAAGTAAATAACAATGACATCTCAGTCATAATTATCAAACACAGTGATAATAAAGTAAATAACAATGACATCTCATTCATAATTATCAAACACAGTGATAATAAAGTAAATAACAATGACATCTCATAATAAAGTAAATCATAATTATCAAACACAGTGATAATAAAGTAAATAACAATGACATCTCAGTCATAATTATCAAACACAGTGATAATAAAGTAAATAACAATGACATCTCATTCATAATTATCAAACACAGTGATAATAAAGTAAATAACAATGACATCTCATTCATAATTATCAAACACAGTGATAATAAAGTAAATAACAATGACATCTCATTCATAATTATCAAACACAGTGATAATAAAGTAAATAACAATGACATCTCATTCATAATTATCAAACACAGTGATAATAAAATGACATCTCATTCATAAATAACAATGACATCTCATCTTCATAATTATCAAACACAGTGATAATAAAGTAAATAATAATGACATCTCATTCATAATTATCAAACACAGTGATAATAAAGTAAATAACAATGACATCTCAGTCATAATTATCAAACACAGTGATAATAAAGTAAATAACAATGACATCTCATTCATAATTATCAAACACAGTGATAATAAAGTAAATAACAATGACATCTCATTCATAATTATCAAACACAGTGATAATAAAGTAAATAACAATGACATCTCAGTCATAATTATCAAACACAGTGATAAGAAAGTAAATAACAATGACATCTCAGTCATAATTATCAAACACAGTGATAATAAAGTAAATAACAATGACATCTCAGTCATAATTATCAAACACAGTGATAATAAAGTAAATAACAATGACATCTCAGTCATAATTATCAAACACAGTGATAATAAAGTAAATAACAATGACATCTCAGTCATAATTATCAAACACAGTGATAATAAAGTAAATAACAATGACATCTCAGTCATAATTATCAAACACAGTGATAATAAAGTAAATAACAATGACATCTCAGTCATAATTATCAAACACAGTGATAATAAAGTAAATAACAATGACATCTCAGTCATAATTATCAAACACAGTGATAATAAAGTAAATAACAATGACATCTCAGTCATAATTATCAAACACAGTGATAATAAAGTAAATAACAATGACATCTCAGTCATAATTATCAAACACAGTGATAATAAAGTAAATAACATATCTCAGTCATAATTAGATAATAAATAACAATGACATCTCAGTCATAATTATCAAACACAGTGATAATAAAGTAAATAACAATGACATCTCATTCATAATTATCAAACACAGTGATAATAAAGTAAATAACAATGACATCTCAACAATGACATCTCACAGTGATAATAAAGTAAATAACAATGACATCTCAGTCATAATTATCAAACACAGTGATAATAAAGTAAATAACAATGACATAATTATCAAACACAGTGATAATAAAGTAAATCAATGACATCTCAGTCATAATTATCAAACACAGTGATAATAAAGTAAATAACAATGACATCTCAGTCATAATTATCAAACACAGTGATAATAAAGTAAATAACAATGACATCTCAGTCATAATTATCAAACACAGTGATAATAAAGTAAATAACAATGACATCTCAGTCATAATTATCAAACACAGTGATAATAAAGTAAATAACAATGACATCTCATTCATAATTATCAAACACAGTGATAATAAAGTAAATAACAATGACATCTCAGTCATAATTATCAAACACAGTGATAATAAAGTAAATAACAATGACATCTCAGTCATAATTATCAAACACAGTGATAATAAAGTAAATAACAATGACATCTCATTCATAATTATCAAACACAGTGATAATAAAGTAAATAACAATGACATCTCAGTCATAATTATCAAACACAGTGATAATAAAGTAAATAACAATGACATCTCAGTCATAATTATCAAACACAGTGATAATGACATCTCAAAGTAAATAACAATGACATCTCAGTCATAATTATCAAACACAGTGATAATAAAGTAAATAACAATGACATCTCAGTCATAATTATCAAACACAGTGATAACAAAGTAAATAACAATGACATCTCAGTCATAATTATCAAACACAGTGATAATAAAGTAAATAACAATGACATCTCAGTCATAATTATCAAACACAGTGATAATAAAGTAAATAACAATGACATCTCAGTCATAATTATCAAACACAGTGATAATAAAGTAAATAACAATGACATCTCAGTCATAATTATCAAACACAGTGATAATAAAGTAAATAACAATGACATCTCAGTCATAATTATCAAACACAGTGATAATAAAGTAAATAACAATGACATCTCAGTCATAATTATCAAACACAGTGATAATAAAGTAAATAACAATGACATCTCATTCATAATTATCAAACACAGTGATAATAAAGTAAATAACAATGACATCTCATTCATAATTATCAAACACAGTGATAATAAAGTAAATAACAATGACATCTCAGTCATAATTATCAAACACAGTGATAATAAAGTAAATAACAATGACATCTCATTCATAATTATCAAACACAGTGATAATAAAGTAAATAACAATGACATCTCATTCATAATTATCAAACACAGTGATAATAAAGTAAATAACAATGACATCTCAGTCATAATTATCAAACACAGTGATAATAAAGTAAATAACAATGACATCTCATTCATAATTATCAAACACAGTGATAATAAAGTAAATAACAATGACATCTCATTCATAATTATCAAACACAGTGATAATAAAGTAAATAACAATGACACATCATAATTATCAAACACAGTGATAATAAAGTAAATAACAATGACATCTCATTCATAATTATCAAACACAGTGATAATAAAGTAAATAACAATGACATCTCAGTCATAATTATCAAACACAGTGATAATAAAGTAAATAACAATGACATCTCAGTCATAATTATCAAACACAGTGATAATAAAGTAAATAACAATGACATCTCATTCATAATTATCAAACACAGTGATAATAAAGTAAATAACAATGACATCTCAGTCAATTATCAAACAGTGATAATAAAGTAAATAACAATGACATCTCAGTCATAATTATCAAACACAGTGATAATAAAGTAATTAACAATGACATCTCGGTCATAATGATCAAACACAGTGATAATAAAGTAAATAATAACGACATCTCAGTCATAATTATCAAACACAGTCATAATAAAGTAAATAACAATGATATCTCAGTCATAAATATCAAACACAATGATAACATAGTAAATAACAATAACATCTCATTAATAATTATCAAACACAGTGATAACAAAGTAAATAACAATGACATCTCAGTCATAATTATCAAACACAGTGATAACAATGACATCTCAGTCATAAATAACAATGACATCTCAGTCATAATTATCAAACACAGTGATAATAAAGTAAATAACAATGACATCTCAGTCATAATTATCAAACACAGTGATAATAAAGTAAATAACAATGACATCTCAGTCATAATTATCAAACACAGTGATAATAAAGTAAATAACAATGACATCTCATTCATAATTATCAAACACAGTGATAATAAAGTAAATAACAATGACATCTCATAATCATAATTATAACAGTCAGTGATAATAAAGTAAATAACAATGACATCTCATTCATAATTATCAAACACAGTGATAATAAAGTAAATAACAATGACATCTCATTCATAATTATCAAACACAGTGATAATAAAGTAAATAACAATGACATCTCATTCATAATTATCAAACACAGTGATAATAAAGTAAATAACAATGACATCTCAGTCATAATTATCAAACACAGTGATAATAAAGTAAATAACAATGACATCTCAGTCATAATTATCAAACACATAATTATCAAACACAGTGATAATAAAGTAAATAACAATGACATCTCATTCATAATTATCAAACACAGTGATAATAAAGTAAATAACAATGACATCTCATTCATAATTATCAAACACAGTGATAATAAAGTAAATAACAATGACATCTCATTCATAATTATCAAACACAGTGATAATAAAGTAAATAACAATGACATCTCAGTCATAATTATCAAACACAGTGATAATAAAGTAAATAACAATGACATCTCAGTCATAATTATCAAACACAGTGATAATAAAGTAAATAACAATGACATCTCAGTCATAATTATCAAACACAGTGATAATAAAGTAAATAACAATGACATCTCAGTCATAATTATCAAACACAGTGATAATAAAGTAAATAACAATGACATCTCAGTCATAATTATCAAACACAGTGATAATAAAGTAAATAACAATGACATCTCAGTCATAATTATCAAACACAGTGATAATAAAGTAAATAACAATGACATCTCAGTCATAATACAGTAAATAACAATGACATCTCATTCATAATTATCAAACACAGTGATAATAAAGTAAATAACAATGACATCTCAGTCATAATTATCAAACACAGTGATAATAAAGTAAATAACAATGACATCTCAGTCATAATTATCAAACACAGTGATAATAAAGTAAATAACAATGACATCTCAGTAAATAACAATTCATAATTATCAAACACAGTGATAATAAAGTAAATAACAATGACATCTCAGTCATAATTATCAAACACAGTGATAATAAAGTAAATAACAATGACATCTCATTCATAATTATCAAACACAGTGATAATAAAGTAAATAACAATGACATCTCATTCATAATTATCAAACACAGTGATAATAAAGTAAATAACAATGACATCTCATTCATAATTATCAAACACAGTGATAATAAAGTAAATAACAATGACATCTCAGTCATAATTATCAAACACAGTGATAATAAAGTAAATAACAATGACATCTCATTCATAATTATCAAACACAGTGATAATAAAGTAAATAACAATGACATCTCAGTCATAATTATCAAATGCATTGATAACAAAGTAAATAACAATGACATCTCAGTCATAATTATCAAACACAGTGATAACAAAGTAAATAACAATGACATCTCAGTCATAATTATCAAACACAGTGATAATAAAGTAAATAACAATGACATCTCATTCATAATTATCAAACACAGTGATAATAAAGTAAATAACAATGACATCTCAGTCATAATTATCAAACACAGTGATAATAAAGTAAATAACAATGACATCTCAGTCATAATTATCAAACACAGTGATAATAAAGTAAATAACAATGACATCTCATCTCATAATTATCAAACACAGTGATAATAAAGTAAATAACAACGACATCTCAGTTATAATTATCAAACACAGTGATAATAAAGTAAATAACAATGACATCTCAGTCATAATTATCAAACACAGTGATAACAAAGTAAATAACAATAACATCTCAGTCATAATTATCAAACACAGAGATAATAATGTAAATAACAATGACATCTCATTCATAATTATCAAACACAGTGATAATAAAGTAAATAACAATGACATCTCAGTCATAATTATCAAACACAGTGATAATAAAGTAAATAACAATGACATCTCATTCATAATTATCAAACACAGTGATAATAAAGTAAATAACAATGACATCTCATTCATAATTATCAAACACAGTGATAAAAAAGTAAATAACAATGACATCTCTCATAATTATCAAACACAGTGATAAGAAAATAAATAACAATGACATCTCAGTCATAATTATCAAACACAGTGATAATAAAGTAAATAACAATGACATCTCAGTCATAATTATCAAACACAGTGATAATAAAGTAAATAACAATGACATCTCAGTCATAATAAAGTAAATAACAATGACATCTCTGTTATAATTATCAAAACTGTGATAATAAAGTAAATAAAAATGACATCTCATTATCATAATTATCAAACATCTCAGTCATAATTATCAAAACAGTGATAATAAAGTAAATAACAATGACATCACATTCATAATTATCAAACACAGTGATAATAAAGTAAATAACAATAGTCATCTCAGTCATAATTATCAAACACAGTGATAATAAAGTAAATAACAATGACATCTCAGTCATAATTATCAAACACAGTGATAATAAAGTAAATAACAATGACATCTCAGTCATAATTATCAAACACAGTGATAATAAAGTAAATAACAATGACATCTCATTCATAATTATCAAACACAGTGATAATAAAGTAAATAACAATGACATCTCAGTCATAATTATCAAACACAGTGATAATAAAGTAAATAACAATGACATCTCAGTCATAATTATCAAACACAGTGATAATAAAGTAAATAACAATGACATCTCATTCATAATTATCAAACACAGTGATAATAAAGTAAATAACAATGACATCTCAGTCATAATTATCAAACACAGTGATAATAAAGTAAATAACAATGACATCTCAGTCATAATTATCAAACACAGTCATAATAAAGTAAATAACAATGACATCTCAGTTATAATTATCAAACACTGATAATAAAGTAAATAACAATGACATCTCAGTTATAATTGTCTAACACAGTGATAATAAAGTAAATAACAATGAGTCATAATTATCAAACACAATGATAATAAAGTAAATAACAATGACATCTCATTCATAATTATCAAACACAGTGATAATAAAGTAAATAACAATGACATCTCAGTCATAATTATCAAACACAGTGATAATAAAGTAAATAACAATGACATCTCATTCATAATTATCAAACACAGTGATAATAAAGTAAATAACAATGACATCTCATTCATAATTATCAAACACAGTGATAATAAAGTAAATAACAATGACATCTCAGTCATAATTATCAAACACAGTGATAATAAAGTAAATAACAATGACATCTCATTCATAATTATCAAACAGTGATAATAAAGTAAATAACAATGTGATAATAAAGTAAATAACAATGACATCTCATTCATAATTATCAAAAACAGTGATAATAAAGTAAATAACAATGACATCTCATTCATAATTATCAAACACAGTGATAATAAAGTAAATAACAATGACATCTCAGTCATAATTATCAAACACAGTGATAATAAAGTAAATAACAATGACATCTCAGTCATAATTATCAAACACAGTGATAATAAAGTAAATAACAATGACATCTCAGTCATAATTATCAAACACAGTGATAATAAAGTAAATAACAATGACATCTCAGTCATAATTATCAAACACAGTGATAATAAAGTAAATAACAATGACATCTCAGTCATAATTATCAAACACAGTGATAATAAAGTAAATAACAATGACATCTCAGTCATAATTATCAAACACAGTGATAATAAAGTAAATAACAATGACATCTCAGTCATAATTATCAAACACAGTGATAATAAAGTAAATAACAATGACATCTCATTCATAATTATCAAACACAGTGATAATAAAGTAAATAACAATGACATCTCAGTCATAATTATCAAACACAGTGATAATAAAGTAAATAACAATGACATCTCATTCATAATTATCAAACACAGTGATAATAAAGTAAATAACAATGACATCTCAGTCATAATTATCAAACACAGTGATAATAAAGTAAATAACAATGACATCTCATTCATAATTATCAAACACAGTGATAATAAAGTAAATAACAATGACATCTCAGTCATAATTATCAAACACAGTGATAATAAAGTAAATAACAATGACATCTCATTCATAATTAAATCTAAATAACAGTGATAATGTAAATAACATGACATCTCATTCATAATTATCAAACACACAGTAAATAACAATGATAAAGTAAATAACAATGTAAATAACAATGACATCTCAGTCATAATTATCAAACACAGTGATAATAAAGTAAATAACAATGACATCTCATTCATAATTATCAAACACAGTGATAATAAAGTAAATAACAATGACATCTCAGTCATAATTATCAAACACAGTGATAATAAAGTAAATAACAATGACATCTCAGTCATAATTATCAAACACAGTGATAATAAAGTAAATAACAATGACATCTCAGTCATAATTATCAAACACAGTGATAATAAAGTAAATAACAATGACATCTCATTCATAATTATCAAACACAGTGATAATAAAGTAAATAACAATGACATCTCATTCATAATTATCAAACACAGTGATAATAAAGTAAATAACAATGACATCTCAGTCATAATTATCAAACACAGTGATAATAAAGTAAATAACAATGACATCTCAGTCATAATTATCAAACACAGTGATAATAAAGTAAATAACAATGACATCTCAGTCATAATTATCAAACACAGTGATAATAAAGTAAATAACAATGACATCTCAGTCATAATTATCAAACACAGTGATAATAAAGTAAATAACAATGACATCTCAGTCATAATTATCAAACACAGTGATAATAAAGTAAATAACAATGACATCTCAGTCATAATTATCAAACACAGTGATAATAAAGTAAATAACAATGACATCTCAGTCATAATTATCAAACACAGTGATAATAAAGTAAATAACAATGACATCTCAGTCATAATTATCAAACACAGTGATAATAAAGTAAATAACAATGACATCTCATTCATAATTATCAAACACAGTGATAACAAAGTAAATAACAATGACATCTCAGTCATAATTATCAAACACAGTGATAATAAAGTAAATAACAATGACATCTCAGTCATAATTATCAAACACAGTGATAATAAAGTAAATAACAATGACATCTCAGTCATAATTATCAAACCCAGTGATAATAAAGTAAATAACAATGACATCTCATTCATAATTATCAAACACAGTGATAATAAAGTAAATAACAATGACATCTCATTCATAATTATAATTATCAAACACAGTGATAATAAAGTAAATAACAATGACATCTCATTCATAATTATCAAACACAGTGATAACAAAGTAAATAACAATGACATCTCAGTCATAATTATCAAACACAGTGATAATAAAGTAAATAACAATGACATCTCAGTCATAATTATCAAACACAGTGATAATAAAGTAAATAACAATGACATCTCAGTCATAATTATCAAACACAGTGATAATAAAGTAAATAACAATGACATCTCAGTCATAATTATCAAACACAGTGATAATAAAGTAAATAACAATGACATCTCAGTCATAATTATCAAACACAGTGATAATAAAGTAAATAACAATGACATCTCAGTCATAATTATCAAACACAGTGATAATAAAGTAAATAACAATGACATCTCAGTCATAATTATCAAACCCAGTGATAATAAAGTAAATAACAATGACATCTCAGTCATAATTATCAAACACAGTGATAATAAAATAAATAACAATGACATCTCATTCATAATTATAAAAAACAGTGATAATAAAGTAAATAACAATGATCTCATCTCAGTAAATCAATGACATCTATCATAATTATCAAACACAGTGATAATAAAGTAAATAACAATGACATCTCATTCATAATTATCAAACACAGTGATAATAAAGTAAATAACAATGACATCTCAGTCATAATTATCAAACACAGTGATAATAAAAGACATCTCAGTCATAAATCAAAACAGTGATAATAAAGTAAATTGCAATGACATCTCATTCATAATTATCAAACACAGTGATAACAAAGTAAATAACAATGACATCTCAGTCATAATTATCAAACACAGTGATAATAAAGTAAATAACAATGACATCTCAGTCATAATTATCAAACACAGTGATAATAAAGTAAATAACAATGACATCTCAGTCATAATTATCAAAAACAGTGATAGTGATAA
The DNA here is from genome assembly GCF_004210375.1 of Tachypleus tridentatus. NCBI lineage: Eukaryota > Metazoa > Arthropoda > Merostomata > Xiphosura > Limulidae > Tachypleus > Tachypleus tridentatus. Next base: position 2,026,740 of record NC_134829.1, on the reverse strand, counting down.
TAAAGGAAATAACAATGACATGTCAGTCATAATTAACAAACACAGTGATAATAAAGTAAATAATAACGACATCTCAGTTATAATTATCAAACACAGTATTAATAAAGTAAATAACAATGACATCTCAGTCATAATTATCAAACACAGTGATAATAAAGTAAATAACAATGACATCTCAGTCATAATTATCAAACACAGTGATAATAAAGTAAATAACAATGACATCTCAGTCATAATTATCAAACACAGTGATAATAAAGTAAATAACAATGACATCTCAGTCATAATTATCAAACACAGTGATAATAAAGTAAATAACAATGACATCTCAGTCATAATTATCAAACACAGTGATAATAAAGTAAATAACAATGACATCTCAGTCATAATTATCAAACACAGTGATAATAAAGTAAATAACAATGACATCTCATACATAATTATCAAACACAGTGATAATAAAGTAAATAACAATGACATCTCATTCATAATTATCAAACACAGTGATAATAAAGTAAATAACAATGACATCTCAGTCATAATTATCAAACACAGTGATAATAAAGTAAATAACAATGACATCTCAGTCATAATTATCAAACACAGTGATAATAAAGTAAATAACAATGACATCTCATTCATAATTATCAAACACAGTGATAATAAAGTAAATAACAATGACATCTCATTCATAATTATCAAACACAGTGATAATAAAGTAAATAACAATGACATCTCATCTTCATAATTATCAAACACAGTGATAATAAAGTAAATAACAATGACATCTCAGTCATAATTATCAAACACAGTGATAATAAAGTAAATAACAATGACATCTCAGTCATAATTATCAAACACAGTGATAATAAAGTAAATAACAATGACATCTCAGTCATAATTATCAAACACAGTGATAATAAAGTAAATAACAATGACATCTCAGTCATAATTATCAAACACAGTGATAATAAAGTAAATAACAATGACATCTCAGTCATAATTATCAAACACAGTGATAATAAAGTAAATAACAATGACATAACAATCATTCATAATTATCAAACACAGTGATAATAAAGTAAATAACAATGACATCTCATGTCATAATTATCAAACACAGTGATAATAAAGTAAATAACAATGACATCTCATTCATAATTATCAAACACAGTGATAATAAAGTAAATAACAATGACATCTCATTCATAATTATCAAACACAGTGATAATAAAGTAAATAACAATGACATCTCATCTCAGTCATAATTATCAAACACAGTGATAATAAAGTAAATAACAATGACATCTCATTCATAATTATCAAACACAGTGATAATAAAGTAAATAACAAATTCATAATTATCAAACACAGTGATAATAAAGTAAATAACAATGACATCTCATTCATAATTATCAAACACAGTGATAATAAAGTAAATAACAATGACATCTCAGTCATAATTATCAAACACAGTGATAATAAAGTAAATAACAATGACATCTCAGTCATAATTATCAAACACAGTGATAATAAAGTAAATAACAATGACATCTCAGTCATAATTATCAAACACAGTGATAATAACAAAAGTCATAATTATCAAACACAGTGATAATAAAGTAAATAACATTGACATCTCAGTCATAATTATCAAACACAGTGATAATAAAGTAAATAACAATGACATCTCAGTCATAATTATCAAACACAGTGATAATAAAGTAAATAACAATGACATCTCAGTCATAATTATCAAACACAGTGATAATAAAGTAAATAACAATGACATCTCAGTCATAATTATCAAACACAGTGATAATAAAGTAAATAACAATGACATCTCAGTCATAATTATCAAACACAGTGATAATAAAGTAAATAACAATGACATCTCAGTCATAATTATCAAACACAGTGATAATAAAGTAAATAACAATGACATCTCAGTCATAATTATCAAACACAGTGATAATAAAGTAAATAACAATGACATCTCAGTCATAATTATCAAACACAGTGATAATAAAGTAAATAACAATGACATCTCATTCATAATTATCAAACACAGTGATAATAAAGTAAATAACAATGACATCTCAGTCATAATTATCAAACACAGTGATAATAAAGTAAATAACAATGACATCTCATTCATAATTATCAAACACAGTGATAATAAAGTAAATAACAATGACATCTCATTCATAATTATCAAACACAGTGATAATAAAGTAAATAACAATGACATCTCATTCATAATTATCAAACACAGTGATAATAAAGTAAATAACAATGACATCTCATTCATAATTATCAAACACAGTGATAATAAAGTAAATAACAATGACATCTCATTATCATAATTATCAAACACAGTGATAATAAAGTAAATAACAATGACATCTCAGTCATAATTAACAAACACAGTGATAAAAAAGTAAATAACAATGACATCTGTCATAATTATCAAACACAGTGATAAGAAAATAAATAACAATGACATCTCAGTCATAATTATCAAACACAGTGATAATAAAGTAAATAACAATGACATCTCAGTCATAATTATCAAACATAGTGATAATAAAGTAAATAACAATGACATCTCAGTCATAATTATCAAACACAGTGATAATAAAGTAAATAACAATGACATCTCAGTTATAATTATCAAAACTGTGATAATAAAGTAAATAACAATGACAAGTCATAATTATCAAACACAGTGACATAAATAACATGACATCTCATTCATAATTATCAAACACAGTGATAATAAAGTAAATAACAATGACATCTCAGTCATAATTATCAAACACAGTGATAATAAAGTAAATAACAATGACATCTCAGTCATAATTATCAAACACAGTGATAATAAAGTAAATAACAATGACATCTCAGTCATAATTATCAAACACAGTGATAATAAAGTAAATAACAATGACATCTCATTCATAATTATCAAACACAGTGATAATAAAGTAAATAACAATGACATCTCATTCATAATTATCAAACACAGTGATAATAAAGTAAATAACAATGACATCTCATTCATAATTATCAAACACAGTGATAATAAAGTAAATAACAATGACATCTCATTCATAATTATCAAACACAGTGATAATAAAGTAAATAACAATGACATCTCAGTCATAATTATCAAACACAGTGATAATAAAGTAAATAACAATGACATCTCAGTCATAATTATCAAACACAGTGATAATAAAGTAAATAACAATGACATCTCAGTCATAATTATCAAACACAGTGATAATAAAGTAAATAACAATGACATCTCAGTCATAATTATCAAACACAGTGATAATAAAGTAAATAACAATGACATCTCAGTCATAATTATCAAACACAGTGATAATAAAGTAAATAACAATGACATCTCAGTCATAATTATCAAACACAGTGATAATAAAGTAAATAACAATGACATCTCAGTCATAATTATCAAACACAGTGATAATAAAGTAAATAACAATGACATCTCATTCATAATTATCAAACACAGTGATAATAAAGTAAATAACAATGACATCTCAGTCATAATTATCAAACACAGTGATAATAAAGTAAATAACAATGACATCTCATTCATAATTATCAAACACAGTGATAATAAAGTAAATAACAATGACATCTCAGTCATAATTATCAAACACAGTGATAATAAAGTAAATAACAATGACATCTCAGTCATAATTATCAAACACAGTGATAATAAAGTAAATAACAATGACATCTCAGTCATAATTATCAAACACAGTGATAATAAAGTAAATAACAATGACATCTCATTCATAATTATCAAACACAGTGATAATAAAGTAAATAACAATGACATCTCAGTCATAATTATCAAACACAGTGATAATAAAGTAAATAACAATGACATCTCAGTCATAATTATCAAACACAGTGATAATAAAGTAAATAACAATGACATCTCAGTCATAATTATCAAACACAGTGATAATAAAGTAAATAACAATGACATCTCAGTCATAATTATCAAACACAGTGATAATAAAGTAAATAACAATGACATCTCAGTCATAATTATCAAACACAGTGATAATAAAGTAAATAACAATGACATCTCAGTCATAATTATCAAACACAGTGATAATAAAGTAAATAACAATGACATCTCAGTCATAATTATCAAACACAGTGATAATAAAGTAAATAACAATGACATCTCAGTCATAATTATCAAACACAGTGATAATAAAGTAAATAACAATGACATCTCATTCATAATTATCAAACACAGTGATAATAAAGTAAATAACAATGACATCTCAGTCATAATTATCAAACACAGTGATAATAAAGTAAATAACAATGACATCTCATTCATAATTATCAAACACAGTGATAATAAAGTAAATAACAATGACATCTCATTCATAATTATCAAACACAGTGATAATAAAGTAAATAACAATGACATCTCATTCATAATTATCAAACACAGTGATAATAAAGTAAATAACAATGACATCTCAGTCATAATTATCAAACACAGTGATAATAAAGTAAATAACAATGACATCTCAGTCATAATTATCAAACACAGTGATAATAAAGTAAATAACAATGACATCTCAGTCATAATTATCAAACACAGTGATAATAAAGTAAATAACAATGACATCTCATTCATAATTATCAAACACAGTGATAATAAAGTAAATAACAATGACATCTCAGTCATAATTATCAAACACAGTGATAATAAAGTAAATAACAATGACAACAGTGATAATAAAGTAAATAACAATGACATCTCATTCATAATTATCAAACACAGTGATAATAAAGTAAATAACAATGACATCTCATTCATAATTATCAAACACAGTGATAATAAAGTAAATAACAATGACATCTCAGTCATAATTATAAAACACAGTGATAAAGTAAATAACAATGACATCTCAGTCATAATTATCAAACACAGTGATAATAAAGTAAATAACAATGACATCTCAGTCATAATTATCAAACACAGTGATAATAAAGTAAATAACAATGACATCTCAGTCATAATTATCAAACACAGTGATAATAAAGTAAATAACAATGACATCTCAGTCATAATTATCAAACACAGTGATAATAAAGTAAATAACAATGACATCTCATTCATAATTATCAAACACAGTGATAATAAAGTAAATAACAATGACATCTCATTCATAATTATCAAACACAGTGATAATAAAGTAAATAACAATGACATCTCAGTCATAATTATCAAACACAGTGATAATAAAGTAAATAACAATGACATCTCATTCATAATTATCAAACACAGTGATAATAAAGTAAATAACAATGACATCTCAGTCATAATTATCAAACACAGTGATAATAAAGTAAATAACAATGACATCTCAGTCATAATTATCAAACACAGTGATAATAAAGTAAATAACAATGACATCTCAGTCATAATTATCAAACACAGTGATAATAAAGTAAATAACAATGACATCTCAGTCATAATTATCAAACACAGTGATAATAAAGTAAATAACAATGACATCTCAGTCATAATTATCAAACACAGTGATAATAAAGTAAATAACAATGACATCTCATTCATAATTATCAAACACAGTGATAATAAAGTAAATAACAATGACATCTCATTCATAATTATCAAACACAGTGATAATAAAGTAAATAACAATGACATCTCAGTCATAATTATCAAACACAGTGATAATAAAGTAAATAACAATGACATCTCAGTCATAATTATCAAACACAGTGATAATAAAGTAAATAACAATGACATCTCATTCATAATTATCAAACACAGTGATAATAAAGTAAATAACAATGACATCTCATTCATAATTATCAAACACAGTGATAATAAAGTAAATAACAATGACATCTCATTCATAATTATCAAACACAGTGATAATAAAGTAAATAACAATGACATCTCAGTCATAATTATCAAACACAGTGATAATAAAGTAAATAACAATGACATCTCAGTCATAATTATCAAACACAGTGATAATAAAGTAAATAACAATGACATCTCAGTCATAATTATCAAACACAGTGATAATAAAGTAAATAACAATGACATCTCATTCATAATTATCAAACACAGTGATAATAAAGTAAATAACAATGACATCTCAGTCATAATTATCAAACACAGTGATAATAAAGTAAATAACAATGACATCTCAGTCATAATTAT